>NW_021221339.1:190992-270911 GCF_002162155.2 Triticum dicoccoides
GATGAGAATAAAAGAGGAAACAGTAAAAGAAGGAAGAAGAACAAGAAGAAGAAGAAGAAGAAGAAGAAGAAGAAGAAGAAGAAGAAGAGGAGGAGGAGTTCTATTTTTCTGTTTTAGATAATAGATATATTAGATATGTAGTTAGATAGATTAGATTATATTATATTAGATTAGTGTTAGATTTTAGTTAAATAGTCATAATTAAAGGAAGTGAAAAAAGATGAAAAAAGAAGAAGAAAAGTAGAATAAGTAGAAGGGGAAGAAGAAGAAGAAGAAGAAGAAGAAGAGGAGGGGGGAGGAGGAGGAGGAGCAGCAGCAGAAGAAAAATAGTAGAAGATGAGAAGAAAAGAGGAATTAGCTTAGTTAGTATTGTTAGTTAGGTTAGTTTGATTTTCTAGGTTAGTTTGATTTTCTAGGTTAGTTAGGTTAGTTATCTTTAGACTAGGTTAGTTAGGTTAATTAGTTTGAGTGATTTTGGTGATGTCATCTTTTTCTCCAAGAGATGATACTTGGCAAGATAACCAAATATGGCATTTTTACATGCTAGAATTTTCTTGGAATTTATAGAGAATATTTCCTATGTAAATACTCCAAAAGCTTGAAATATCATAAAAGGGTTTTTGATGGATTTAACCAATATTTTGAACATGATCATGTGTTAAACTCTTATATATGGACAATATATGTCCAATGAGCTTCCCTAAATTTTCTCAAATGTTTTTGGAACACTAAAATAATTTTAACCTATTAAAGACCATTTCTGGCCTTAAGAAAAAGCCTTTAATTAGTTAGTTAGTTATTTTTTAGGTTAATTACTTAGTTAGTTAATTAGTTAGTTAATTTTTTAGGTGTTGTTTTCACCCACTTAAATTTTTTATTATGTTTATGTTGTACTAATTTCGTTTACTCTTTCTCATTGCAGGTGTTGACAGATGGTGGGCGCGGGTCGAGAGCGCTCCAACTGATAGAGGCTAAGGTGTCCCGATGTTTCGATGAGATGGTGGCTATCGTTTTCTGTGGGAGTCAACTTTGACGATCCGACTACGAACGTGCGAGACGTCGCGCCTTAGCAATCGCTAAACCAACTTCCGAGGGTTATTGACCACGCCGGAGCACGATCAACCTGACCACGAGGGTCTGTTTCCTGCGAGCAAACAAAGAACAAGCAAGAAACTGAGATTGCAATCTGGATATTGCGAATATAAGATGAAAGCTTTATTGATCAAGGTGGGGTTCTGTGACGTCTTGGTCTGGTCGTTGGACACAAACGAAGTGCGAAGTTGCAGCTATGGCGAACTTTTAATCTAAACAAAACCCAAAGTCTAAACGACGCCCTAAGGGCTGTATATATGGAGGAAGAGGGGGGAATTTCGTGGCCCTTGAGGGTGGGGTCCGAAACCAACCCTAACTCTTGTTTCCCCACACATACAGACTCTAAAAATAGCCTATACTTAAGTATTTCGAAATTACATGGGCATGGCCCATTAATAAGGTGACGCAGCACCTAGAATAGCCTATGGACGAATATTATGAAGTGGCATCTTGTATATTTCGTCCAAGGCTTCATGCACTCCTTATGGCGGCTTTAAAGTCCTGAAATCATCACTTGTAACTCCGTTCTTGATCCCCTTGTGCATGCCATCAACTCCATGTGTGTTCTTGCTCCAATGTTCATCCTTCTCCAAGCTAGGCCCTTCATTTGTAAGCAAAACAAATGTATCCAATTTAGGCAGCATCATAATCTCATGAACATTAGAATCATTACCAAGAAACGAAAGTACCTGGTAATTTAGTTGGCGTGCACGAGCTCTAGTAATTGGTCCAGTATGTATAGCAGCAGGGGTTGTGGGTGTAACAATTGTATTGATGTCCTCATCATCCTCCCCTTCTTGAAATGAAGTCGTCCTCGACGGAAGTTCATCTTCCTCACCCAAATAAGGCTTCAAATCTGCAATGTTAAAAGTGGGACTAACCCCAAAATCTACAGGCAGCTCAAGTTTATATGCATTATCATTTATTTTCTCTAACACCTTAAAGGGACCATCAGCACGTGGCATTAGCTTTGATTTGCGCAAATCAGGAAATCTATCCTTACGCAAATGTAACCAAACAAGATCTCCAGGTGCAAACACAACATGTTTTCTACCCTTATCTCCAGCAAGTTTATATTTAGCATTCATACGCTCAATGTTTTCCTTAGCTAACTCATGCATTTTTAAAATCAATTCAGCACGTTGTTTAGCATCAAAATTAACCTTCTCCGAAGATGGAAGAGGCAACAACTCAATAGGTGCACGAGGTAGGAAACCATACACAACTTCAAAAGGGCACATCTTAGTAGTAGAATGCAATGAACGATTATAAGCAAATTCAATATGAGGCAAGCATTCCTCCCACATTTTCTTATTATTCTTCAAAACAGCCCTAAGCATAGTAGACAACGTTCTATTGACTACTTCAGTTTGTGCATCAGTTTGGGGGTGACAAGTAGTACTAAAAAGCAGTTTAGTCCCCAACTTAGCCCATAAACATCTCCAAAAGTGGCTAAGAAATTTAGTATCACGATCTGAAACAATAGTATTTGGCACACCATGCAAGCGAATAATTTCACGAAAGAACAAATCAGCAACATTAACAGCATCATCGCTTTTATGACATGGTATAAAGTGTGCCATTTTCGAGAATCTATCCACGACAACAAATATGCTATCCCTCCCCTTCTTTGTTCGAGGTAAACCTAAAACAAAGTCCATAGATATATCCTCCCAAGGAACACTAGGTACAGGCAAAGGCATATATAAACCATGAGGATTGAGTCGTGACTTAGCTTTTTGACATGTAGTGCATCGAGCAATAAAACGCTCAATATCCCGTCTCATCTTTGGCCAAAAGAAATGTGTAGCAAGTACGTCCTCCGTCTTCTTCACGCCAAAGTGTCCCATTAATCCTCCTCCATGCGCCTCCTGCAACAACAAAAGACGAACGGAGCTAGCTGGAATGCATAGCTTGTTAGCACGAAACACAAATCCATCGTTAACAACAAACTTGTTCCACATTCTTCCTTCTTTACAATTCTGCATTACATCTTTAAAATCAGCATCATGCACATATTGATCTTTGATGGTCTCCAAACCAAATATTTTGAAGTCAAGTTGTGAAAGCATAATATAGCGACGAGACAAAGCATCAGCAATAACATTTTCTTTTCCCTTCTTGTGTTTAATGACATAAGGGAAAGTCTCAATGAATTCAACCCATTTAGCATGTCTACGATTCAGTTTAGCTTGACTTTTAATATGTTTCAAAGATTCATGATCAGAATGTATAACAAATTCTTTGGGCCATAAATAATGTTGCCATGTTTCTAAAGTCCGAACAAGAGCATATAATTCTTTATCATAAGTAGAATAATTCAGACTAGGCCCACTCAATTTTTCAGAAATGTATGCAACAGGTTTGCCATCTTGTAATAACACACCTCCTAATCCAATTCCACTAGCATCACATTCAAGCTCAAAAGTCTTATTAAAATCAGGAAGTTGGAGTAAAGGAGCATGTGTCAACTTATCTTTCAATACCGTGAAGCCTTCTTCCTGTGCGGTACCCCAAAGAAAAGGCACATCTTTCTTTGTAAGCTCATTGAGAGGTGCATCAATGGTGCTGAAATCTCTCACAAAATGCCTATAGAATCCAGTGAGGCCAAGAAAACTCCTCACTTGTGTGATTGTTTTGGGCTGCGGCCAACTCTCAATAGCTTCAATCTTGGCTTTATCAACTTCAATTCCCTGTGGAGTAACAACATAGCCAAGAAAAGATACTCGGTCGGTGCAAAAGGTGCACTTCCCAAGGTTACCAAACAAACGTGCATCACGTAGAGCAATAAAAACAGCACGTAAATGTTCCAAATGTTCTTCCAAAGATCTGCTATAAATCAATATGTCATCAAAGTAAACTACCACAAATCATCCAATGAAAGCACGTAAAACTTCGTTCATTAATCTCATGAAAGTACTAGGTGCATTAATTAACCCAAAAGGCATGACTAACCACTCATATAATCCAAACTTAGTTTTAAATGTTGTTTTCCATTCATCTCCCAATTTCATACGAATTTGATGGTAGCCACTACGCAAATCAACTTTGGAGAATATTGTAGAGCCACTCAATTCATCAAGCATATCATCTAGCCTAGGAATAGGATGACGATAACAAATAGTAATATTAGTAATGCTTCTACAATCAACACACATACGTGATGTACCATCCTTTTTCGGCACTAGAATAATAGGAACAGCACAAGGACTAAGGGATTCGCGTATATAACCTTTGTCGAGAAGCTCTTGTACTTGAAGCATAATGTCCTTCGTCTCCTCTGGATTGGTACGGTATGGTGCATGGTTTGGTAGTGAAGCACCGGGAATTAAGTCAATCTGATGCTCAATCCCTCGAATAGGCGGTAATCCCGGTGGCACGTCTTGTGGAAAAACGTCAGCGAACTCCTGCAAAATGTTAGTGACAGCAGGAGGCAAAGAGGAAGGCACGTCCTCGAATGAAAATAATGCCTCTTTGCACACAAAAGCATAGCAAACAGATTTGCTGAAATCTAGCTCATCAATATCAGATTTGGTGGCAAACAAACATGCACTTTTCAATTTAATTTCAGAAGCAACACTAGATGGTTTATTATTAGGCTTCATTTGTTGCTCAAATTCTTTTGCCACAATCTGATTTTCACTCTTATTCTTCTCCTGTTTTGCTTTATTAGCTCTATTAATATCATCTTTCAAAATGGAATCAGGAGTCATAGGAAGCAAAGTAATATTTTTATCCTTATGAACAAGAGTATAGTGATTGTTTCTACCATGGTGTACAGAATTTTTATCAAATTGCCATGGTCTACCAAGTAATAAGGAACATGCTTGCATAGGTACCACATCACAATCAACATAATCAGCATATGTAGAGATACTAAAATGCACACGAACAGTACGTGTTACCTTAACCTTGCCGCTGTTGTTGAACCATTGGATGTAGTAAGGATGTGGATGTGGTCTTGTGGTGAGAGAAAGCTTATCCACCATCTCCATGCTAGCCAAGTTGTTGCAGCTCCCTCCGTCTATTATGACGCGCATAGAACGTTCCTTCACAACTCCCTTGGTATGGAACAAATTGTGCCTCTGATTTTGCTCAGCTTGTGTGACCTGCACACTCAAAACACGTTGAGCAACTAAACATTCATACCTGTCAGCGTCTTCAGGAGCCATGTATTGCGTCTCATGATCAGAATCATCTCCACCATGTTCTTCACGTGTAATAAGAGCCAATGTCTCCTCATCATAGTCACTAGCGGACTCATATCCACCACCCTCGGTAGCAATCATCACACTCGGAGATTTGCATTCTCTCGCATAATGACCTCCTCCCTTACAACGACGACAAATAATATCACTTGTGTGCCCTGTTGATGCCCTGGAAGAAGAAGAACTCTGTGCAGGCCCGGCAGGTGCGCTCTTGGCAGATAATGGTGGTTGTTCCTGTTTTCTTGTATCACGGCTGTAGGAGGCACCTGATTGAGGTGCTGGTGCAGTTGAAGTAGAAGATGCACGCGGTGTCCATGATGAAGGTCGACCTGCAGAAAAGTTAGTTCGCGCCAATGCTTGTTGATCCTGCACTTCACGTTCAGCTTTACAAGCAAGATGGAATAAACGAGTGATATTAGTATACTCCTTATAGTCTAGAATGGTCTGAATCTCTCTATTTAATCCACCCAGAAAACGTGCAAGCATAGCTTCATTCTCCTCAACAATACCACATCGAATCATGCCAGTTTGTAATTCCTGATAATAATCTTCTACAGAATTTTTTCCTTGTCTTAAACGCTGCAATTTTTGAAGCAATTAACGTTGATAATATGGTGGAACCCAACGCGTACGCATAGCGGTTTTCAAAGCAGCCCAAGTAGTTGGAATAGGATATAATCTACAATGTTCAGACCACCATACACATGCAAAACTAGTGAAAGCACAAACAGCAGCAGCAACTCGTCTCTCCTCAGGATATTGTAAACATGTAAATCGTTGTTCAGTTTCTAACTCCCAAGTAAGATATATATCAGGAACATATCTACCCTCAAATGGTGGAATATTCAATTTCAGTTTAGGAATATGGACATCATCTAGTACCTGAGGTGGTGGTGCAAGCCTACCATTACGAATATATACCTGAGGTCGACCTGGTGGTGGTGGTGCAGGTGGCTGCACGTAGTGCTGATTTTGATCGACCTCATCCTCATAATCGCCCGCATATTCATCATCCTCCGCATCAGCAGTAGGAGCCACAGAAGTATCAACAGCAGCACCAACAGTTTGGCCAGGCTGAAGAAGTACATGGCTCGCTCGGCGGAGGGCTGTTTCGCGGCCTGGAGGTAATTGTTTTTGTTGTTGTTGCAGAGGTGCGGCAGGTGCAGCCGGTGGCGGAAGACGCGCAAGCAGTTCATTAAATCTGTTATCGAGCTTTGTTTCGAACGTCTTCTCAAGGCCAGTGATCTTCTCCATGGCCTCTTCAAAATTGTTCAGCACATCTTGCACCTGTTCAGTCATCATTTGCTGAAACTTATCATGAAGCTCCTTGTTCGATAAATTCTCCCAGTCAATCTCGTCGACTTGTGATCCTGGCATGGTTAGCAGCAATAGAAACACACAAGAATATGATCCTACAGACTACGAACAAGTGGTGGTGGTCGGTGTCACAAATCCGTCAAGCAAAACTCAAATTCTTACCAGTTCTTACCCAGCAATAGGCGGTGATCGGCAACCGTTGTAGTCAAAACTCTCAAAGCTTGGATAGAGCGATTACCAGGGAGAGTCAAACGCACGACGTAGATGTATGTGGAGCTGGGAAGGCTTATAATATGGTAGCAAAAAGGGTCAACAATAATCAATTCAGAGATGCAAAGTTGAATAAACGCTCAACGACGGTACTGTGCTGGTCCTAGGCTAGACTGTGCTAGAGACGCGAGCCTAGAACACCAACAAAATCACGGCGCGGCACGTAAACAAGGAAGGAGCACACTCTGAATTTTTTTTCTCTTTTTTTTTGCACTTTTTTTTCCTCTTTTTTTTTTGCTCCGCAACAATTTTTTTTCGAAAAAGTCTACAAATGGTCTAAAAACTGCCTAGCCAGAATTTTCCAGACTTAGTTTTTTTTTTTGAAATTGGAACTATTTTTCTTCTGCGGATGGCTCGGAAGTTGGGGAGTCCTTCTCTGTCACGACTCGAAGTTTCGCGTGATCTGGAAATCGAGAACAATGCAACAATTACTGGACTCGGACTAGGACTGGTGGCGGAGATGAATCTGGTGGAACTCGGACTGGTGGTGGAGATGAATCTGGTGGAACACGGACAGGTGGCGGATATATGTTGCAGGTGAACTCGGATTGGCGTGATGGCGGCGGATATGTGGTGGCGTATATGGATTCGGATTGGCGGTGAATATGTGGTGGTGGTATATGGCAACAACGACGATGATGATGCGGTGGTGATATATGGCAGCGGCGACGTGACAACCTGTAACAGAACTCGAAACTCTAAAAGACTAGACGCTAAGACCAGCAACTTGACACGACGATGCAACCGCAAATTCAACAAAGCAAAAACCCTAAAAAGATTATGCAAAGGCTCAGATTGGTTCAGATATGATGAACTAAACCTAAAAAAAATTTGTGGCTTTTTCGTGGACTGTAGGTATGAAGAACAGACTCGATCTAATCTACGAAAAACTGTAAAATCCCACCGAGCAACCTGGAAATCTGATACCACTTGATAGAGGCTAAGGTGTCCCGATGTTTCGATGAGATGGTGGCTATCGTTTTCTGTGAGAGTCGACTTTAACGATCCGACTACGAACGTGCGAGACGTCGTGCATTAGCAATAGCTAAACCAACTTCCGAGGGTTATTGACCACGCCGGAGCACGATCAACCTGACCACGAGGGTCTGTTTCCTGCGAGCAAACAAAGAACAAGCAAGAAACTGAGATTGCAATCTGGATATTGCGAATATAAGATGAAAGCTTTATTGATCAAGGTGGGGTTCTGTGACGTCTTGGTTTGGTCGTTGGACACAAACGAAGTACGCGAAGTTGCAGCTATGGCGAACTTTTAATCTAAACAAAACCCAAAGTCTAAATGACGCCCTAAGGGCTGTATATATGGAGGAAGAGGCGGGAATTTCGTGGCCCTTGAGGGTGGGGTCCGAAACCAACCCTAACTCTTGTTTCCCCACACATACGGACTCTAAAAATAGCCTATACTTAAGTATTTCGAAATTACATGGGCCTGGCCCATTAATAAGGTGACGCAGCACCTAGAATAGCCTATGGACGAATATTATGAAGTGGCATCTTGTATATTTCGTCCAAGGCTTCATGCACTCCTTATGGCGGCTTTAAAGTCCTGAAATCATCACTTGTAACTCCGTTCTTGATCCCCTTGCGCATGCCATCAACTCCATGTGTGTTCTTGCTCCAATGTTCATCCTTCTCCAAGCTAGGCCCTTCATTTGTAAGCAAAACAAATGTATCCAATTTAGGCAGCATCATAATCTCATGAACATTAGAATCATTACCAAGAAACGAAAGTACCTGGTAATTTAATTGGCGTGCGCGAGCTCTAGTAATTGGTCCAGTATATGTAACAGTAGGGGCTGTGGGTGTAACAATGGTATTGATGTCCTCATCACCAACCCTCCTTCTTCCTCGGGGGGTGCTGGGAGGGGTGTTGTTATTGCACCCCAGCACCTTCGGAGAGCGCTGGTAGACAACATGCACACACCGGCGGGTGCTTCTTCTTCGACCGGGAGAGGTCGGGGGAAGACGAAGAGGGGTGGTGCACCTAGAGGTGGACGTGGTGGCGGGAGAGGTAGGAAGCCTGCTGCGCCTTCCTCGCCGCCACCCCCAGCTGTTTCTCCGAACCACCGGAGTGCTCCGTCTCAAGTGGACCCGTCTCGGACTCCGGTCCACGAGCCTCGGGCCGACGAGCCTCGGGTCGCCGAGCCTTCGTCCCAAGAGATTCAGGCCCCAAAGTCTTTGTCCCAGGAGACTCGGGCCCGGAGTCTCCGTCCCATGTGACTCAGGAGACTAGTGGCCATGCTGATGGCGAGGAGACCAGCTGGTCTGATGATAATTTTAGCGAGGGTGAGCTGGTTGAGCAGGGCAAGAAGGTCTACCAGCATGGTGGTACGAAGCTCCCGACCGTGCCGGCGACCCGCGATCAGAGGTCTTTGATTGAGTCTAATGGGAAGAAGTAAGTGCATTTACTCTTTTTTAACCTTTGTCCTTCATGTTTCATCAAATTAGTATCTAATGTGTTGGCCTTGTCATACTGCAGGGGTTGGATATACGCTGATGGTGTCCATAGGCCCAACCAGGTCCTTGGTGTGCTTTGCCGGCACCACTTCTTAGGGTGGGTCATGTTGCCTGATGAGGGTTAGGTTCCACAGCTAGCACTGAGCTGGAAGCTGTACATGGCTGCCCGGGCCCCACCGGAGGAGAGGGTCGACGGTATCTTGTGCGAGACGGTGGCCGACATTGTGAGGCGGTGGTTTTGGGTAATTTCTCCTTTACAGAATTAAAAATCAACATTACCTAGTGATTGTACTAATCAGTGTTGTCTTGTTAGATTGCATACCTTCTACGGGGTTGCTGAGGAACATGAGGCGGAGGCGGCTAGGGTTCTCGAAGCCGAGTGCAAGCGCCTACTTCAGAACTTACGGCACGAGGCTAGGGTGCAGGCTGTTTGAGACTACTACGCCGCGACTAACATTAGGAGGGACAAGAAGAAGTGCCGCCACAAGTATCTGAGTAAGGGGAAGTACATGAAGGTAATTACCTATTCTTAAGGCCTTGCACTTAGTTTCCTTGATTTCATTCGTAGGCGTAGCGCTGAAATTTCTCTTTGCCAAACTTAGGTGCCCCCGAGATGGTGTGCGGATATGATGGACTGTTGGGAGGCGTTGGTGGATGAGTGGTGCTCTCCCCAATGGCTAGCCGAGCACAACAAGGTCAGGGATAAGCGTGCCCAAATGCGAGGTGTGCCACACCATCAAGGGAGCTCCAACCTGTTTGAGTACGGGGATCACCGGGTATGTCGTTTCAGCCCTTAACAATTCATGCAATTTCATTCTTCATGCTAGCTTCAGCCCTTAACTAATATGTTGTTCCTCTCTTTTAGGCGAAACACAACAAGAAGGAAGTGCCACCGCTGTACGACCTCTATGCCATGGCCCATATGGCCCCGTTCAAGAAGGCCAAGGCATTCTCTGAGGATGACCTCGATCATCCAGAGTGCTTCACCAACATCTCCTCCCACAACAAGCTCATGAGGTACAGAGACTTTGGAAGGCAACGAAAGGGGATGACTTCAACCCGGGCCAAAGTCCTTTTGATATAGAGCTCGTGAAGCTATCTGGTGATGGGAGGAAACATGGCTCGGTAGCCATTGGGGATGGATTGATATGTTGTCCTAGAAGTCTCCCGGAGATCAAGAAGCGCCACACAAGGTCTCTTCCTGAGATACCGCCTCGACCACGGCCAGTGGAGCTCGCCATGGAGGCTAGGGCCCAGGAGCTTCTGGCGGAGGCAAACAGGCACACCAAGCAGAGGGACATCAAGCTGGAGGAGAGGACGACTAAGATGCTGGAGGAGGAGAGGAACCTGATCGATGCATCTCACCGGGCCCTATACGAGCTCCTCATAGTAAGTTTTCATGTTTATTAGCCAAATCTTGCATTTATGTTCTTTCGTTACTAACTAATATGACTAACTTTTGAAAACAAAATGTGCAGTCCGTGTGCGAGAAAAATGGTCAGACCCCGCCGCTGATGCCTCAGATTGGTATAGCGGACACAGTGGGTTTCATTTGAATGGTCATTAGTTATTAGTATTCACATTTCAGTTGCATCATGCTAACGAGACATTGCAAATGATGTTTGGTGCAGCATGCCTCCCGACAAGCATAGACCGATCCTTCTCCGTCTCGCACTAGCGCAACCCCGACTGGTCCTTCTCCGTCTGGCACTGGCGTAAACCCGACCGGTCCTTCACCTCCATGATGACGGTAAGTTTTCTCTAGTGTTTTGCCTACCAAATGCATAAAGACCTAGACTTAGCTTTATTTCCTCCAAAATGCTTACCATAATGACCTAGACTTAGCTAATCTTCCTCCAAAGTGACATAATTAGCTTACTTAGCTCCAAAATGACCAAGTTTACCTAGGTTAGCTCCAATATGATCCATTTTAGCTAGGATAGCTCCAAAATGATGCATTTTACCTACATTAGCTCAAAATAGCATAATTACTTATGTTAGCACAAAAATGACATATACTTGCCTTCTTCTTCTTCTTCTAGTCTTCTTCTTCTTCTAGTCTTCTTCTTCTTCTAGTCTTCTTCTTCTAGTCTTCTTCTTCTTCCAATCTTCTTCTTCTAGTCTTCTTCTTCTTCTAGTCTTCTTCTTCTTCTTCTCCAAAATGACCTAAGTTAGCTCTAATATGCTGAGTTATCTAGGTTAGCTCAATAATGACCTATACCTAGCTGCTTTATATCAAAAATGGCATAATATGCTTAGTTCACTCAAAAATGGCATAATTAGCTAGGTTAGCTCCATTTTACCTAAGTATGCTTACTTCTTCTTCTTCTTCTTCTTCTTCTTCTTCTTCTTTTTCATTTTCTTCTTCTACTTCTTCTAGTCTTCTTCTAACTTTGTTGTTTCCCATTTTGTAGATTTCATTTACTCCATGGGAGCTTGCATGGATGGAGTGCTTATTTTCCCTTTCTGCTTTTCTTTTGTATCAATGAACAATGTGGAACTTGTTATATGGATGGATGGATAGGTGTTGGATGAACAATGTGAAACTATTGTAATATGTATGTATGTATGTATGTATGTATGTATGTATGTATGATGAAACTTGTGTGTTGGATATGTCATATGTCTTCTGTGAAATTTGTGTGTTGAAATTGGATGAATTTAAGAAAAAATAGAAAAAACAGGGGCTATACAGGCTCTTTGTCATCTGCCAGCAGACGGCAAAGCTGCCACGTGGCAGCTAACTGTGCAACCTGGGGCACTGGCTCGCCTATTGTGTTACTTTGTCATCAGCTGGCAGACGGCAAAGACTGTTGCACCTTTGTCCGAGACCTGCAGACGGCATAGCATTCCACATGGCAGCACCTAGGGGCTGGGCTATTTGGTTACTTTGTCGTCCACTCGCAGACGGCAAAGGTGCAATGGTCTTTGCCATCTGCCAGCGGACGGCAAAGCACGCCATTAACCCCCTAACAGATGTAACCTACCACGTGTGTCGTCTAGGTTCTTTGTCGTCTGCTGGCGGATGGCAAAGACCGTTTCATCTTTATCGTCCACCAGCAGATGGCAAAGAGCCCTTCACCGTAGCCTATTCAGTCGGACCTGTTGCCGTCTGCTGGCGGACGACAAAGGCCTTTGCCGTCAGCCAAGCATGCCTTTGCCGTAAGCCATGGCAGACGACAAAGTGCATGATTCCTGTAGTGCCACTCCGAAGAAGAGGGGTATTTTATATCTCAGTCCTCAAGATAAGCAAGAGGCAAAGAAATCTATGAAGGAAAAAGGTATTAAACCTGAGGATGTTAAAATTTTACCTCCTATTGAAGAAATACATGGGCTTAATACACCACCACCTCCTAAGGTGGTAGAGGTAAATTTTCTTATTAAGTTCAATGATAATGACAATCCTCACAATATGCATCCTATTTAATGCCTTTATGAGGTCGAAAACTATATTAGAAAACAAGATCACTTCAATGCAAATGTTATGAAACAATTGAAATACAATTCTGATATGATTGCTTGCTTGAGTGACTTGTTATTTAGATTATCAAATGATGTTAGAGGTGTTGGAAAACATGCTTCTATGGTTCAAACTTAGTTAGAACAAGTTGCTAAATCTCAAAGAGAGTTGCTTGATGAAATGAATAATAATATGCATTACTTTGTTGTTAGAGTTGCAACTAGAGGAGGTAAAATGACTCAGGAACCACTTTATCCTGAGGGTTACCCAAAAAGAATTGAACAAGATTCACAAAGAGCCAACACTAGTGCACCTAGTTCTTCTAAAAAGAAAAAGGAAAGGAAAAAAGAAGAATGATAGGACTTCACATGCTCCTAGTGAACCTGAAATAGAGAAACCTCCTGACATAGATAATGAAGTTTCTATCTCTGATGCTGAAACTCAGTCTGGTAATGAACACTCACCTAGTGATGATGAAAAAGATAGTGCTGATGTTCATGAAGACTCTCAACTAAATAATAAAGAACCAGATAATGATGTTGAGGTAGAACCACCTGTTGATCTTGATAACCCACCACCTAAGAATAAAAGATATGACAAAAGAGACTTCATTGCTAGAAAACACAGTAAAGAAAGAGAACCGTGGGTTCAAAAACCTATGCCTTTTCCACCTAAGTCAACTAAAAAGAATGATGATGAAGAATTTGAACGCTTTGCTGAAATGCTAAGGCCAATCTTTTTGCGTACTCGCTTGACTGATATCTTGAAATTGCCTCCTTATGCAAAGTATATGAAAGACATCATCACAAATAAGAGAAAAATATCGGAAGCTGAAATCTCCACTATGCTTGCTAATTATACTTTTAAAGATGGAGTACCTAAAATACTTGGAGATCCGAGAATTCCAACTATACCTTGCTCTATCAAAAAGAATTATGTGAAAACTACTTTGTGTGATTTAGGAGATGGTGTTAGTGTTATGCCTTTCTATTTATATAAAAGACTTGATTTGAATAAACTCACACATACTGAAATATCTTTGCAAATGGCTGACAAATCAACTGTCATACCTATCGGTATCTGTGAGGATGTGCCCGTTGTTGTTGCTAATGTTACTATTTTGACTAACTTTGTTATAGTTGAGATGCCCGAGGACGACAACATGTCGATTATCCTTCGTAGACCGTTCTTGAATACCGTAGGGGCTGTTATTGAATGCAATAAAAGCAGGGTCACTTTTCATATCAATGGTAATGAGCATATGGTGCACTTTCCGAAGAAACAATTCCAAGTGAATGGTATTGATGTTATTGAAAAATCTCCGGCAATCACTATTGGAAGTTTTCAAATACCTCTACCTACTGTCAAAAAGGAATATGAAATGCTTATTGTTGGGGACATTCATGTCCCCATTGAGGTAACTTAGTGAATTACGAAACTTCTTCGATTTCATGCTAATTGAAAGTGGTTGTTAACAAGACTTGATCAACCTTATTAATGGATCATTTTTGAATGGTATGAAGTTGATGAATTTAGTAAGCACTACTTTTTGTCCCTAATTTTTATTCTCTGTTTTTATTAGTCAAATAAAATAAAATGCCATGTTTTGTCTGTTTTCTGATTTTCCCGTGCAATAAAAAAATGTCCCAAAAATAAAAGTTCTCATAATGACACGAAAATTTAATATGATTTTTTCTGAATATTTAAGAATTTTTGGTGTAAATAACATCAGAGGGAGGTGCACCAGGTGGGCACAACCCACCTGGGCGCGCCAGGACCCCCAGGCGCGCCCTAGTGGGTTGTTGATGAGGACATCAATACCATTGTTACACCCACAGCCCCTACTGCTACATATACGGGACCAATTACTAGAGCTCGCGCACGCCAATTAAATTATCAGGTACTTTCATTTCTTGGTAATGATTCTAATGTTCATGAGAATATGATGCTGCCTAAATTGGATACATTTGTTTTGCTTACAAATGAAGGGCCTAGCTTGGAGAAGGATGAACATTGGAGCAAGAACAAGCATGGAGATGATGCCATGCGCAAGGGGAACAAGAACGGAGTTACAAGTGATGATTTCAGGACATTGAAGCCACCATAATGGGTGCATGAAGCCATGGCCCATGTAATTTCGAAATACATAAGTATAGGCTATTTTTAGAGTCCGTATGTGTGGGGAAACAAGAGATAGGGTTGATTTCGGACCCCTCCACCAAGGGCCACGAAATTCCCCCTCTCTTCCTCCATATATACAGCCCTTAGGGCACCGTTTAGACTTTGGGTTTTGTTTAGATTAAAAGTTCGCCATAGCTCCAACTTCGCGTACTTCGTTTGTGTTCAACGACCAGACAAAGGCGTCACAGAACCCCACCTTGATCAATAAAGCTTTCATCTTATATTCGCAATATCCAGATTGCAATCTTAGTTTCTTGCTTGTTCTTCGTTTGCTCGCAGGAAACAGACCCTCGTGGTCAGGTTGGTCGTGCTCCGGCGTGGTCAATAACCTCTCGGAGTTGGTTTAGCGATTGCTAAGGCGCGACGTCCTCGCACGTTCGTAGTCGGACCGTCAAAGTCGACTTCCACCAAAGCGATATCCATCATCTCATCGAAAGACGGAACACCTTTGCCTCTATCAAGTGGTATCAGATTTCCAGGTTGCTCGGTGAGATTTTATAGTTTTTCGTAGTTTAGATCGAGTCTGTTCTTCATACCTATAGTCCACGAAAAAGCCAAAAAGAATTAGGGTTAGTTCATCCCATCCGAACCAATCTGAGCCTTGCATAATCTTTTCTGTATTTGCTTTGTTGAATTTGCGGTTGCATCGTCGTGTCCAGTTGCTGGTCTTAGCGTCTAGTCTTTTAGAGTTTCGAGTTCTGTTCACAGGTTGTCACGTCGCCGCTGCCATATATCACCACCGCATCATCATCGTCGCTGTTGTCATATACCACCACCACATATTCACCGTCAATCCGAATCCATATACGCCTGATGAGGACATCAATACCATTGTTACACCCATAGCCCCTACTGCTACATATACGGGACCAATTACTAGAGCTCGCGCACGCCAATTAAATTATCAGGTACTTTCGTTTCTTGGTAATGATTCTAATGTTCATGAGAATATGATGCTGCCTAAATTTGATACATTTGTTTTGCTTACAAATGAAGGGCCTAGCTTGGAGAAGGATGAACATTGGAGCAAGAACAAGCATGGAGATGATGCCATGCGCAAGGGGAACAAGAACGGAGTTACAAGTGATGATTTCAGGACTTTGAAGCCACCATAATGGGTGCATGAAGCCTTGGACAAAATATACAAGATGCCACTTCATAAATTTCGTCCCGAGGCTATTATAGGTGCTGCGTCACCTTTTTATTGGGCCAGGCCCATGTAATTTCGAAATACATAAGTATAGGCTATTTTTAGAGTCCGTATGTGTGGGGAAACAAGAGATAGGGTTGATTTCGGACCCCTCCACCAAGGGCCACGAAATTCCCCCTCTCTTCCTCCATATATACAGCCCTTAGGGCACCGTTTAGACTTTGGGTTTTGTTTAGATTAAAAGTTCGCCATAGCTGCAACTTCGCGTACTTCGTTTGTGTTCAGCGACCAGACAAAGGCGTCACAGAACCCCACCTTGATCAATAAAGCTTTCAACTTATATTCGCAATATCCAGATTGCAATCTCAGTTTCTTGCTTGTTCTTCGTTTGCTCGCAGGAAACAGACCCTCGTGGTCAGGTTGATCGTGCTCCGGCGTGGTCAATAACCTCTCGGAGTTGGTTTAGCGATTGCTAAGGCGCGACGTCCTCGCACGTTCATAGTCGGATCGTCAAAGTCGACTGCCACCAAAGCGATTTCCATCATCTCATCGAAAGACGGGACACCTTTGCCTCTATCAAGTGGTATCAGATTTCCAGGTTGCTCGGTGAGATTTTACAGTTTTTCGTAGTTTAGATCGAGTCTGTTCTTCATACCTACAGTCCACGAAAAAGCCAAAAAGAAAATTAGGGTTAGTTCATCATATCCGAACCAATCTGAGCCTTTGCATAATCTTTTTAGGGTTTTGCTTTGTTGAATTTGCGGTTGCATCGTCGTGTCTAGTTGCTGGTCTTAGCGTTAGTCTTTTAGAGTTTCGAGTTCTGGTCATAAGTTGTCACGCCGCCGCCGCTCCATCATCATCACCCCTGCCATCTACCACCACCGCTTATCCGCCACCGCTTCGAATCCGTATCCATATACCACCACAGCTGTCATATACCACCACCGCTGCCATCTACCACCATATATCCACCACCAATCCGAGTTCTTGTCATATTAGGTTTGTTTTCGAGATCCATCTAGATTCCGATTCGTCTTTCCTTGCCGGAGTCGGGGAACCACGCTCCGTTTAGGCCCAAAAATTTTCGAAAACACATTTTTCGAAAAAAATTCTGGCTATCCTATTTTTAGGTGTTTCTGAGTGTTTTGAGACAGGTGCCATTATAGGAAGTTTTTTTTGACCCGTTTCTAGTTTTTGGGTCCGGGCAGTCAAAAAAAAAATTGGTCGAAAAAATTTCGTGCCCATCCTGTCAGTTTGAGCTAGGAAGAGTTTTGAGACACTCGCCATTATAGTGATTTTTCGCAAAAAAAAAAAGCAGCGCAAAAAAAAGAGCGCAAAAAAAAAGAGCGAAAAAAAAATCCAGAGTGTGCTTTTCCCTTGTTTACGAGCCGCGTCGTGATTTTGTTGGTGTTCTAGGCTCGCGTCTCTAGCACAGTCTAGCCTAGGACCGGCACAGTACCGTCGTTGAGCGTTTATTCAACTTTGCATCTCTGAATTGATTATTGCTGACCCTTTTTGCTACCATATTATAAGCCTTCCCAGCTCCACATACATCTACGTCGTGCGTTTGACTCTCCCTGGTAATCGCTCTATCCAAGCATTGAGAGTTTTTGACTACAACGGTTGCCGATCACCGCCTGCTGCTGGGTAAGAACTGGTAAGAATTTGAGATTTGCTTGACGGATTTGTGACACCCACCACCACCTCTTGTTAGTAGTCTGTAGGATCATATTCTTGTGTGTTTCTATTGCTGCTAACCATGCCAGGATCACAAGCCGACGAGACTGACTGGGAGAACATGACGAATAAGGATTTGCATGATAAATTTCAGCAAATGATGAGTGAACAGGTGCAAGACGTGCTAAACAGATTTGAAGAGGCCATGGAGAAGATAGATGGCATGGAGAAGACGTTCGAAACAAAGCTCGATAACAAGTTTAATGAATTGCTCGCGCGTCTTCCACCACCACCACCCGCTGCACCTAACGCACCTCTCCAACAACAACAACAACGACTACCTCCACGTCGCGAAATAGACCTCCGCCGAGCGAGCCGTGTTCCTCTTGCGTTTGGCCAAACTGTTGGTGCTGCTGTTGATACTTCTGTGGCTCCTGCTGCTGATGCGGAGGAGGATGATTATGTGGGAGATTACGAGGATGAGGTTGCTCAAAATCAGAACTACGTGCAACCACCAGCACCACCACCAGCAGGTCGACCTCAGGTATATATTCGTAATGGTAGGCCTGCACCACCACCTCAGGTACGAGATGATGTCCATATTCCTAAACTGAAATTGAATATTCCACCATCTGAGGGTAGATATGTTCCTGATATATATCTTACTTGGGAGTTAGAAACTGAACAACGTTTTACATGTTTACAATATCCCGAGGAGAGACGGGTTGCTGCTGCTGTTTGTGCTTTCACTAGTTTTGCATGTGTCTGGTGGTCTGAACATTGTAGATTATATCCTATTCCAACTACTTGGGCTGCTTTGAAAACCGCTATGCGTACGCGTTGGGTTGCACCATATTATCAACGTGAATTGCTTCAAAAATTGCAGCGTTTAAGACAAGGGAAAAATTCTGTAGAAGAATATTATCAGGAATTACAAACTGGCATGATTAGATGTGGTATTGTTGAGGAGAATGAAGCTATGCTTGCACGTTTTCTGGGTGGATTAAATAGAGAGATTCAGACCATTCTAGACTATAAGGAGTATACTAATATCACTCGTTTATTCCATCTTGCTTGTAAAGCTGAACGTGAAGTGCAGGATCGACAAGCATTGGGGCGAACTAACTTTTCTGCAGGCCGACCTTCATCATGGACACCACGTGCATCTTCTACTTCAACTGCACCAGCACCTCCATCCGGTGCCACCTCCAGCCGTGATACAAGAAAACAGGCACAATCACCATTATCTGCCAAGAGCGCACCTGCGGGGCCTGCACAGCGTTCTTCTTCTTCCATGGCATCAACAGGGCACACTAGTGATATTATTTGTCGTGGTTGTAAGGGAGGAGGTCATTATGCGAGAGAATGCAAATCTCCGCGTGTGATGATTGCTACCGCGGATGGTGGATATGAGTCTGCTAGTGACTATGATGAGGAGACTTTGGCTCTTATTACACGTGAAGAACATGGTGGAGATGATTCTGATCATGAGACGCAATACATGGCTCCTGAAGACGCTGACAGGTATGAATGTTTAGTTGCTCAACGTGTTTTGAGTGTGCAGATCACACAAGCTGAGCAAAATCAGAGGCACAATTTGTTCCATACCAAGGGAGTTGTGAAGGAACGTTCTGTGCGCGTCATCATAGACGGAGGGAGCTGCAACAACTTGGCTAGCATGGAGATGGTGGAGAAGCTTTCTCTCACCACAAGACCACATCCACATCCTTACTACATCCAATGGTTCAACAACAGCGGCAAGGTTAAGGTAACACGTACTGTTCGTGTGCATTTTAGTATCTCTACATATGCTGATTATGTTGATTGTGATGTGGTACCTATGCAAGCATGTTCCTTATTACTTGGTAGACCATGGCAATTTGATAAAAATTCTGTACACCATGGTAGAAACAATCACTATACTCTTGTTCATAAGGATAAAAATATTACTTTACTTCCTATGACTCCAGATTCCATTTTAAAAGATGATATTAATAGAGCTAATAAAGCAAAACAGGAGATGAATAAGAGTGAAAATCAGATTGTGGCAAAAGAATTTGAGCAACAAATGAAGCCTAATAATAAACCATCTAGTGTTGCTTCTGAAATTAAATTGAAAAGTGCATGTTTATTTGCCACCAAATCTGATATTGATGAGCTAGATTTCAGCAAATCTGTTTGCTATGCTTTTATGTGCAAAGAGGCATTATTTTCATTCGAGGACGTGCCTTCCTCTTTGCCTTCTGCTGTCACTAACATTTTGCAGGAGTTCGCTGACATCTTTCCACAAGACGTGCCACCGGGATTACCGCCTATTCGAGGGATTGAGCATCAGATTGACTTAATTCCCGGTGCTTCACTGCCAAACCGTGCACCATACCGTACCTGATGAGGACATCAATACATTTGTTACACCCACAGCCCCTGCTGCTATACATACTGGACCAATTACTAGAGCTCGTGCACGCCAACTAAATTACCAGGTACTTTCGTTTCTTGGTAATGATTTTAATGTTCATGAGAATATGATGCTGCCTAAATTGGATACATTTGTTTTGCTTACAAATGAAGGGCCTAGCTTGGAGAAGGATGAACATTGGAGCAAGAACAAGCATGGAGATGATGGCATGCGCAAGGGGAACAAGAACGGAGTTACAAGTGATGATTTCAGGACTTTGAAGCCACCATAATGGGTGCATGAAGCCTTGGACGAAATATACAAGATGCCACTTCATAAATTTTGTCCCAAGGCTATTTTAGGTGCTGCATCACCTTATTATTGGGCCAGGCCCATGTAATTTCGAAATACATAAGTATAGGCTATTTTTAGAGTCCGTATGTGTGGGGAAACAAGAGATAGGGTTGATTTCGGACCCCTCCACCAAGGGCCACGAAATTCCCCCCCTCTTCCTCCATATATACAGCCCTTAGGGCATCGTTTAGACTTTGGGTTTTGTTTAGATTAAAAGTTCTCCATAGCTGCAACTTCGCGTACTTCGTTTGTGTTCAACGACCAGACAAAGGCGTCACAGAACCCCACCTTGATCAATAAAGCTTTCATCTTATATTCGCAATATCCAGATTGCAATCTCAGTTTCTTGCTTGTTCTTCATTTGCTCGCAGGAAACAGACCCTCGTGGTCAGGTTGATCGTGCTCCGGCGTGGTCAATAACCTCTCGGAGTTGGTTTAGCAATTGCTAAGGCGCTACGTCCTCGCACGTTCGTAGTCGGATCGTCAAAGTCGACTTCCACCAAAGCGAAATCCACCATCTCATCGGAAGACGGGACACCTTTGCCTCTATCAAGTGGTATCAGATTTCCAGGTTGCTCGGTGAGATTTTACAGTTTTTCGTAGTTTAGATCGAGTCTGTTCTTCATACCTATAGTCCACGAAAAAGCCAAAAAAAATTAGGGTTAGTTCATCCCATCCGAACCAATCTGAGCCTTGCATAATCTTTTCTGTATTTGCTTTGTTGAATCTGCGGTTGCATCGTCGTGTTCAGTTGCTGGTCTTAGCGTCTAGTCTTTTAGAGTTTCGAGTTCTGTTCACAAGTTGTCACGCCGTCGCCGCACCATCATCATCGCCCCTGCCATCTACCACCACCGCTCCGAATCCGTATCCATATACCACCACCAATCCGTGTCCATATACCACCACCGATCCATATCCATATACTACCACCGCTACCACCACCGCTGCCATATACCACCACCATATATCCACCACCAATCCGAGTTCCTTGCTTATTAGGGTTGTTTTCGAGATCCATCTAGTTTCCGATTCGTGTTTCCTTGCCGGAGCCGGGTAGCCACGCTCCGTTTAGGCCCAAAAATTTTCGAAAACGCATTTTTCGAAAAAATTTCTGGCTATCCTATTTTTAGGTGTTTCTGAGTGTTTTGAGACAGGTGCCATTATAGGAAGTTTTTTTGACCCGTTTCCAGTTTTTGGGTCCGGGCAGTCGAAAAAAAAAAATTGGTCGAAAAATTTCGTGCCCATCCTGTCAGTTTGAGCTACGAAGAGTTTTGAGACACTCGCCATTATAGTGATTTTTCGCAAAAAAAAAGCAGCGCAAAAAAAAAGAGCGCAAAAAAAAAAGAGCGAAAAAAAATTCAGAGTGTGCTTTTCCCTTGTTTACGTGCCGCGCCGTGATTTTGTTGGTGTTCTAGGCTCGCGTCTCTAGCACAGTCTAGCCTAGGACCAGCACAGTACCGTCGTTGAGCGTTTATTCAACTTTGCATCTCTGAATTGATTATTGCTGACCCTTTTTGCTACCATAGTATAAGCCTTCCCAGCTCCACATACATCTACGTCGTGCGTTTGACTCTCCCTGGTAATCGCTCTATCCAAGCTTTGAGAGTTTTGACTACAACGGTTGCCGATCACCGCCTGTTGCTGGGTAAGAACTGGTAAGAATTTGAGTTTTGCTTGACGGATTTGTGACACCCACCACCACCACTTGTTCATAGTTTGTAGGATCATATTCTTGTGTGTTTCTATTGCTGCTAACCATGCCAGGATCACAAGCCGACGAGATTGACTGGGAGAATTTATCGAACAAGGAGCTTCATGATAAGTTTCAGCAAATGATGACTGAACAGGTGCAAGATGTGCTGAACAATTTTGAAGAGGCCATGGAGAAGATCACTGGCCTTGAGAAGACGTTCGAAACAAAGCTCGATAACAGATTTAATGAATTGCTCGCGCGTCTTCCACCACCACCACCCGCTGCACCTAACACACCTCTCCAACAACAACAACAACGACTACCTCCACGTCGCGAAATAGACCTTCGCCGAGCGAGCCGTGTTCCTCTTGCGTTTGGCCAAACTGTTGGTGCTGCTGTTGATACTTCTGTGGCTCCTGCTACTGCTGTTGCTGGTACCCAGGAGGATGATGAGTATGCGGGCGATTATGAGGATGAGGTTGATCAAAATCAGATCTACGAGCAGCCACCAGCACCACCACCAGCAGATCGACCTCAGGTATATATTCGTAATGGTAGGCCTGCACCACCACCTCAGGTACGAGATGATGTCCATATTCCTAAACTGAAATTGAATATTCCACCATTTGGGGGTAGATATGTTCCTGATATATATCTTGGGAGTTAGAAACTGAACAACGATTTACATGTTTACAATATCCTGAGGACAGACGAGTTGCTGCTGCTGTTTGTGCTTTCACTAGTTTTGCATGTGTATGGTGGTCTGAACATTGTAGATTGTATCCTATTCCAACTACTTGGGCCGCTTTGAAAACTGCTATGCGTACGCGTTGGGTTCCACCATATTATCAACATGAATTGCTTCAAAAATTACAGCGCTTAAGACAAGGAAAAAATTCTGTAGAAGAATATTATCAGGAATTACAAACTGGCATGATTAGATGTGGTATTGTTGAGGAGAATGAAGCTATGCTTGCACGTTTTCTGGGTGGATTAAATAGAGAGATTCAGACCATTCTAGACTATAAGGAGTATACTAATATCACTCGTTTATTCCATCTTGCTTGTAAAGCTGAACGTGAAGTGCAGGATCGACAAGCATTGGGGCGAACTAACTTTTCTGCAGGCCGACCTTCATCATGGACACCACGTGCATCTTCTACTTCAACTGCACCAGCACCTCCATCCGGTGCCACCTCCAGCCGTGATACAAGAAAACAGGCACAACCACCATTATCTGCCAAGAGCGCACCTGCGGGGCCTGCACAGCGTCCTTCTTCTTCCATGGCATCAACAGGGCACACAAGTGATATTATTTGTCGTCGTTGTAAGGGAGGAGGTCATTATGCGAGGGAGTGCAAATCTCCGCGTGTGATGATTGCTACCGCGGATGGTGGATATGAGTCCGCTAGTGACTATGATGAGGAGACATTGGCTCTTATTACACGTGAAGAACATGGTGGAGATGATTCTGATCATGAGACGCAATACATGGCTCCTGAAGACGCTGACAGGTATGAATGTTTAGTTGCTCAACGTGTTTTGCGTGTGCAGGTCACACAAGCTGAGCAAAATCAGAGGCACAATTTGTTCCATACCAAGGGAGTTGTGAAGGAACGTTCTGTGCGCGTCATAATAGACGGAGGGAGCTGCAACAACTTGGCTAGCATGGAGATGGTGGAGAAGCTTTCTCTCACCACAAGACCACATCCACATCCTTACTACATCCAATGGTTCAACAACAGCGGCAAGGTTAAGGTAACACGTACTGTTCGTGTGCATTTTAGTATCTCTACATATGCTGATTATGTTGATTGTGATGTGGTACATATGCAAGCATGTTCCTTATTACTTGGTAGACCATGGCAATTTGATAAAAATTCTGTACACCATGGTAGAAACAATCACTATACTCTTGTTCATAAGGATAAAAATATTACTTTGCTTCCTATGACTCATGATTCCATTTTGAAAGATGATATTAATAGAGCTAATAAAGCAAAACAGGAGACGAATAAGAGTGAAAATCAGATTGTGGCAAAAGAATTTGAGCAACAAATGAAGCCTAATAATAAACCATCTAGTGTTGCTTCTGAAATTAAATTGAAAAGTGCATGTTTATTTGCCACCAAATCTGATATTGATGAGCTAGATTTCAGCAAATCTGTTTGCTATGCTTTTGTGTGCAAAGAGGCATTATTTTCATTCGAGGACGTGCCTTCCTCTTTGCCTCCTGCTGTCACTAACATTTTGCAGGAGTTCGCTGACGTCTTTCCACAAGACGTGCCACCGGGATTACCGCCTATTCGAGGGATTGAGCATCAGATTGACTTAATTCCCGGTGCTTCACTGCCAAACCGTGCACCATACCGTACCAATCCAGAGGAGACGAAGGAGATTATGCGCCAAGTACAAGAGCTTCTCGACAAAGGTTATATACGCGAATCCCTTAGTCCTTGTGCTGTTCCTATTAATCTAGTGCCGAAAAAGGATGGTACATCACGTATGTGTGTTGATTGTAGAGGCATTAATAATATTACTATTCGTTATCGTCATCCTATTCCTAGGCTAGATGATATGCTTGATGAATTGAGTGGCTCTACAATATTCTCCAAAGTTGATTTGCATAGTGGCTACCATCAAATTCGTATGAAATTGGGAGATGAATGGAAAACAGCATTTAAAACTAAGTTTGGATTATATGAGTGGTTAGTCATGCCTTTTGGGTTAACTAATGCACCTAGTACTTTCATGAGATTAATGAACGAAGTTTTACGTGCTTTCATTGGACGATTTGTGGTAGTTTACTTTGATGACATACTGATTTATAGCAGATCTTTGGAAGAACATTTGGAACATTTACGTGCTGTTTTTATTGCTCTACGTGATGCGCGTTTGTTTAGTAACCTTGGGAAGTGCACCTTTTGCACCGACCGAGTATCTTTTCTTGGCTATGTTGTTACTCCACAGGGAATTGAAGTTGACAAAGCCAAGATTGAAGCTATTGAGAGTTGGCCGCAGCCCAAAACGGTCACACAAGTGAGGAGTTTTCTTGGCCTCGCTGGATTCTATAGGCGTTTTGTGAGAGATTTCAGCACCATTGCTGCACCTCTCAACGAGCTTACAAAGAAGGATGTGCCTTTTGTTTGGGGTACCGCACAGGAAGAAGCCTTCACGGTATTGAAAGATAAGTTGACACATGCTCCTTTACTCCAACTTCCTGTTTTTAATAAGACTTTTGAGCTTGAATGTGATGCTAGTGGAATTGGATTAGGCGGTGTGTTATTACAAGATGGCAAACCTGTTGCATACTTTTCTGAAAAATTGAGTGGGCCTAGTCTGAATTATTCTACTTATGATAATGAATTATATGCTCTTGTTCGGACTTTAGAAACATGGCAACATTATTTATGGCCCAAAGAATTTGTTATACATTCTAATCATGAATCTTTGAAACATATTAGAAGTCAAGCTAAAATGAATCGTAGACATGCTAAATGGGTTGAATTCATTGAGACTTGCCCTTATGTCATTAAACACAAGAAGGGAAAAGAAAATGTTATTGCTGATGCATTGTCTCGTCGCTATACTATGCTTTCACAACTTGACTTCAAAATATTTGGTTTGGAGACCATCAAAGATCAATATGTGCATGATGCTGATTTTAAAGATGTAATGCAGAACTGTAAAGAAGGAAGAATGTGGAACAAGTTTGTCGTTAACGATGGATTTGTGTTTCGTGCTAACAAGCTATGCATTCCAGCTAGCTCCGTTCGTCTTTTGTTGTTGCAGGAGGCGCATGGAGGAGGATTAATGGGACACTTTGGCGTGAAGAAGACGGAGGACGTACTTGCTACACATTTCTTTTGGCCAAAGATGAGACGGGATGTTGAGCGTTTTATTGCTCGATGCACTACATGTCAAAAAGCTAAGTCACGACTCAATCCTCATGGTTTATATATGCCTTTGCCTGTACCTAGTGTTCCTTGGGAGGATATATCTATGGACTTTGTTTTAGGTTTACCTCGGGGAGGGATAGCATATTTGTTGTCGTGGATAGATTCTCGAAAATGGCACACTTTATACCATGTCATAAAAGCGATGATGCTGTTAATGTTGCTGATTTGTTCTTTCGTGAAATTATTCGCTTGCATGGTGTGCCAAATACTATTGTTTCAGATCGTGATACTAAATTTCTTAGCCACTTTTGGAGATGTTTATGGGCTAAGTTGGGGACTAAACTGCTTTTTAGTACTACTTGTCACCCCCAAACTGATGGACAAACTGAAGTAGTCAATAGAACGTTGTCTACTATGCTTAGGGCTGTTTTGAAGAATAATAAGAAAATGTGGGAGGAATGCTTGCCTCATATTGAATTTGCTTATAATCGTTCATTGCATTCTACTACTAAGATGTGCCCTTTTGAAGTTGTGTATGGTTTCCTACCTCGTGCACCTATTGCTTTGTTGCCTCTTCCATCTTCGGAGAAGGTTAATTTTGATGCTAAACAACGTGCTGAATTGATTTTAAAAATGCATGAGTTAACTAAGGAAAACATTGAGCGTATGAATGCTAAATATAAACTTGCTGGAGATAAGGGTAGAAAACATGTTGTGTTTGCACCTGGAGATCTTGTTTGGTTACATTTGCGTAAGGATAGATTTCCTGATTTGCGCAAATCAAAGTTAATGCCACGTGCTGATGGTCCCTTTAAGGTGTTAGAGAAAATAAATGATAATGCATATAAACTTGAGCTGCCTGCAGATTTTGGGGTTAGTCCCACTTTTAACATTGCAGATTTGAAGCCTTATTTGGGTGAGGAAGATGAACTTCCGTCGAGGACGACTTCATTTCAAGAAGGGGAGGATGATGAGGACATCAATACATTTGTTACACCCACAGCCCCTGCTGCTATACATACTGGACCAATTACTAGAGCTCGTGCACGCCAACTAAATTACCAGGTACTTTCGTTTCTTGGTAATGATTTTAATGTTCATGAGAATATGATGCTGCCTAAATTGGATACATTTGTTTTGCTTACAAATGAAGGGCCTAGCTTGGAGAAGGATGAACATTGGAGCAAGAACAAGCATGGAGATGATGGCATGCGCAAGGGGATCAAGAACGGAGTTACAAGTGATGATTTCAGGACTTTGAAGCCACCATAATGGGTGCATGAAGCCTTGGACGAAATATACAAGATGCCACTTCATAAACTTCGTCCCGAGGCTATTTTAGGTGCTGCGTCACCTTATTATTGGGCCAGGCCCATGTAATTTCGAAATACATAAGTATAGGCTATTTTTAGAGTCCGTATGTGTGGGGAAACAAGAGATAAGGTTGATTTCGGACCCCTCCACCAAGGGCCACGAAATTCCCCCCCTCTTCCTCCATATATACAGCCCTTAGGGCATCGTTTAGACTTTGGGTTTTGTTTAGATTAAAAGTTTGCCATAGCTGCAACTTCGCGTACTTCGTTTGTGTTCAACGACCAGACAAAGGCGTCACAGAACCCCACCTTGATCAATAAAGCTTTCATCTTATATTCGCAATATCCAGATTGCAATCTCAGTTTCTTGCTTGTTCTTCGTTTGCTCGCAGGAAACAGACCCTCGTGGTCAGGTTGATCGTGCTTCGGCGTGGTTAATAACCTCTCGGTGTTGGTTTAGCGATTGCTAAGGCGCGACGTCCTCGCACGTTCGTAGTCGGATCGTCAAAGTCGACTTCCACCAAAGCGAAATCCACCATCTCATCGAAAGACGGGACACCTTTGCCTCTATCAGTACCAATCCAGAGGAGACGAAGGAGATTATGCGTCAAGTACAAGAGCTTCTCGACAAAGGTTATATACGCGAATCCCTTAGTCCTTGTGCTGTTCCTATTATTCTAGTGCCGAAAAAGGATGGTACATCACGTATGTGTGTTGATTGTAGAGGCATTAATAATATTACTATTCGTTATCATCATCCTATTCCTAGGCTAGATGATATGCTTGATGAATTGAGTGGCTCTACAATATTCTCCAAAGTTGATTTGCATAGTGGATACCATCAAATTCGTATGAAATTGGGAGATGAATGGAAAACAGCATTCAAAACTAAGTTTGGATTATATGAGTGGTTAGTCATGCCTTTTGGGTTAACTAATGCACCTAGTACTTTCATGAGATTAATGAACGAAGTTTTACGTGCTTTCATTGGACGATTTGTGGTAGTTTACTTTGATGGCATATTGATTTATAGCAGATCTTTGGAAGAACATTTGGAACATTTACGTGCTGTTTTTATTGCTCTACGTGATGCACGTTTGTTTGGTAATCTTGGGAGTGCACCTTTTGCACCGACCGAGTATCTTTTCTTGGCTATGTTGTTACTCCACAGGGAATTGAAGTTGATAAAGCCAAGATTGAAGCTATTGAGAGTTGGCCGCAACCCAAAACGGTCACACAAGTGAGGAGTTTTCTTGGCCTCGCTGGGTTCTATAGGTGTTTTGTGAGAGATTTCAGCACCATTGCTGCACCTCTCAATGAGCTTACAAAGAAAGATGTGCCTTTTCTTTGGGGTACCGCACAGGAAGAAGCCTTCTCGGTATTGAAAGATAAGTTGACACATGCTCCTTTACTCCAACTTCCTGATTTTAATAAGACTTTTGAGCTTGAATGTGATGCTAGTGGAATTGGATTAGGCGGTGTGTTATTACAAGATGGCAAACCTGTTGCATACTTTTCTGAAAAATTGAGTGGGCCTAGTCTGAATTATTCTACTTATGATAAAGAATTATATGCTCTTGTTCGGACTTTAGAAACATGGCAACATTATTTATGGTCCAAAGAATTTGTTATACATTCTGATCATGAATCTTTGAAACATATTAAAAGTCAAGCTGATGAGGACATGACTACCTTGGATATGACCAAAAATATTGCAGATATGCATATTTGTCAGGTGATTTCTAGTGCAAACTATTCAATAATCTATTTATGTTATCCAGAACAAAAATACTTCACACACTTTTGTGTTTTGTCTAATTGCAGGTGTATGGGACATTTGTACAATCCACATATGAAGATAAGGAAGAAAGAGATGTTTATTTGCTGTCCAAAAAGTTCTCTCACGTCACTTTTGGCCCAAGAGAAGATGGAGTCCAAGTCTCTCACGTTCTGGATTCAGATTCGGACTGCACAGACACACCTGACTCAAAATGCACACAAGTTTTTCATACGGACTCCGAATTGGGTGATTCTTTTCTTGTTGGAAACTAGATTTCGTGCACTTTCCAACCCAATTGGAATCACCTTAAAATTCGTCCGGAGCGTTGAGTTGTGGACGAAACAATCTGATGCTGCAGCAGAATCCGAGTCAAACTACAAGTCCAAAGGTGTTACATCACCTCCACTTGGGCCCATTGGCCTTGTACGACCTAGATTTAGTTTTAGGCTGCCTTGGGACGTCCTCCCACCTCCTTGGCCGTCACCCCTTGCTCCTATATAAGTAGATCCATCTAGTAGCTTTTCGTTGGGATTTGTTTAGTTAAAAGTTAGCCAACGCAACTTCGTGTACTTCGTTTGTGTCCAACGACCAGACCAAGACCGCTTTCGGATCCCCACCTTTATCAATACTTCATACATATTTGCAATATTCAGATTGCTTTTATCATATTCTTGCTCGTTCTTCGATTGCTTGCAGGAATAGACCTTCGTGGTCAGGTTGATCGTGCACCGGCGTGGTCAATAACCTCTGGAGATTGGTTTAGCGATTGCTAAGGCGCAACGTCGTGCACGTTTGTAGTCGGATCGTCAAAGTCGTCTCCACCAAATCGATAGTTACCATCTCATCGAAAGATCGGGACACCCCCGCCTCTATCAAGTGGTATCAGTTTTCAGGTTGCTCGGTGAGAATTTCCAGTTTTTCCTAGATTAGATTTATTTTCTTACCTATTGTCCAAGAAAAAGCCACAAAACAAAAGTTAGATCTATTCATCCTTTGTCCTAGCCAGACTGAGCCTTTGCAATTTTCTTTTCATTGTTTGCATTATTGAATTATCGGTTGCATCGCCGTGTCGAGTTGCTGGTCTTAGTGTCTAGTTCCTTTAGAGTTTCTAGTTCTGTTCACATTAGTCACGCAGCCGCTGCATCATTATCCCATCCGCTGTCCACCATCCAATCCACCAATTTCCACCACGTGCTACGCACTGTTTATTGTCATAATCATAGTTGAGGTCACTCACATCTTCGCCTGATCGAATCTGCATCTTATCTAGTTTGTCTTGGAAAGAGGGAGAAAAAGAAGATAAAGAAAAAAAAAGAGAGAAAAAAGGAAAGAAAAAAAGAAAAAGAGGGAGAAGAAAAAGAAAAAAAAAGCGTGAGAAAAAAAAGAGAGAAGAAAAAAAATTGGATCTATCTAGAATCAATCTCGTACCTGAATTCGGATTGGAATCTGTTTTGTGCACTGTTCAGTATAACAGCTTGGCTATTGTTTCACATCATTATCTTTACTGCCATTGTGATCTTCACTTATATCTTGCTGTCCAGAGCTACTTTGTATCCTTCATTGATGCTGGTTGTGCTACGACGTGACCTCATTAGTGTTCTATGCTCGCGTCTCTAGTTCGGTCTAGCCTAGGACCAGCACAGTACCGTCGTTGAGCGTTTATTCAACATTGCATCTTTGAATTGATTATTGCTAATCTTTTGCTACCATATATAGCCAACCCAGCTCCACATATGTCTACACCGTGTATACGTACGCTCCCCTGGCAATCGCTTTACTCAATATTCGGAGTTACTTGACACCGCTGGTTGCCGATCACCGCCTGCTGCATGGTAAGAACTTGTAAGACATTGATATTTGCTTTACTGTGAGCGTTTTACCACCACATCCTAGTAGTTATAGGAACATTATTTTTGGGTTTTGTTTCTTGTTCTACTAATCATGACAGGATCCAGAGTCAATTCATGGGCTTTGTCGATCGCGGGAGACGTGCCACCACCTTTGCAAATACCACAACCGTCACGAGAGGTGCACAAACATCCAAATGCACATGATCAGGTTAATGTATCTATACCACCATTTAATGGCCGTTTTAAACCTGCTTTATATATTGAATGGGAGTTCGACATAAAAAATATATTTGCTTCTCATAATTTCGATGAACATAAAAAGGTTAAGGTTGCGGTTGGTTCTTTCACTGGTTATGCTTTGGTTTGGTGGAGTGAATATTGTCGGTTACACCCTGTGATAGAGGCGAGGGTCCCGATCTTTCGATGAGATGATAACTATCGATTTGGTGGAGACGACTTTGACGATCCGACTACAAACGTGCACGATGTTGCGCCTTAGCAATCGCTAAACCAATCTCCTGAGGTTATTGACCACGCCGGAAGCACGGTCAACCTGACCACGAAGGTCTATTCCTGCAAGCAATCGAAGCACAAGCAAGAATATGATAAAGCAATCTGAATATTGCAAATATATATGAGGTATTGATAATGGTGGGGATCCGGAAGCGGGCTTGGTCTGGTCGTTGGACACAAACGAAGTACACGAAGTTGCAATGGCTAACTTTTAACTAAACAAATCCCAAGGAAAAAGCTACTAGATGGATCTACTTATATAGGAGCAAGGGGTGGCGGCCAAGGAGGTGGGAGGACGTCCCAAGGCAGCCTAAAACTAAATCTAGGTCGTACAAGGCCAATGGGCCCAAGTGGAGGTGATGTAACACCTTTGGACTTGTAGTTTGACTCGGATTCTGCTGCAACATCAGATTGTTTCGTCCACCACTCAACGCTCCGGACGAATTTGAAGGTGATTCCAATTGGGTTGGAAAGTTCACGAAATCTAGTTTTCAACAAAAAAAGAATCACCCAATTCGGAGTCCGTATGAAAAACTTGTGTGCGTTTTGAGTCAGGTATGTCTGTGCAGTCCGAATCTGAATCCAGAACGTGAGAGACTTGGACTCTATCTTCTCTTGGGCCAAAAGTGACGTGAGAGAACTTTTTGAACAGCAAATAAACATCTCTTTCTTCCTTATCTTCATATGTGGATTGTACAAATGTCCCATACACCTGCAATTAGACAAAACACAAAAGTGTGTGAAGTATTTTTGTTCTGGATAACATAAATAGATTATTGAATAGTTTGCACTAGAAATCACCTGACAAATATGCATATATGCAATATTTTTGGTCATATCCAAGGTAGTCATGTCCTCATCATCCTCCCCTTCTTGAAAATAAAGCCGTCCTCGGCGTTGGTTAATCTGAAATGTGGCTAACAAAAGAGACAAGGTGTACATGTTGTATATGTATATGTCATCCATTTTTACTTCCCTTGATTTTTGCATATATGACACATGAATAGATGAGTAACTTGCATAGTTCATAAAATCTAAAGCCAAAAAATTAGCACAAGAAGTAGAAGCCATGAATATATTGCAACTCAGTTTGCACATATAAGTGAAGCTTTTATTCATTTCAAAAGATTGACAATGTTCATCATTAAACCATCCCAACATTGGTGAATAAACCTTACTTGCATCAAATTTACATGCTACAACATGCTTAAATAAGCAAACATGCAATAAGTCATTCAACACATAATCATCACCAAGATTACAGGTCATATCAAAATGATTAAACATTGGTTCTTTTGCATCAATAGTTAATTCAATGGGTGCACTCAAAATTGTTGGTATTTCAGTTGTTTGATCACATGGCAAAGTCAAATTATCAACGTAGTCCTCTAAAATAGGTGGTGTGATCAAAGTAGTGGGTAGCTCATCAGATGGTGCATTCAAATTGACAAGGCATTCATCATTCTCATGTAGAGATGGAAGATCAGTACCTTTGTCATTACCTCTTATGATCAACTCAGATGATGTAGCCACTCTCGGGGGCGATGTGTCACATGGTGGAGGTGATGTAGTCCTGACAACAACGGATGTGGTTGTCATAGTATGCCTAGTAGTTGAAGGAACAATCATATCAACTCTTGGAATGTGCACCGTGCGCTTGTTCTCCTCGTGGCCAACACGTCGTTTTATTTCCTGTTCAGCTTTGCAAGCAAGATGAAACAAATGGTCCATAGGATAACACTCTTCATGAATTAGTATCTCTTGAATATCACAGTTTAATCCTCCCCAAAATCTATCCATAAAATCATCTTCACTTTCTTCTACAGAGGAATGCAACAAGGTAGTTTGTAAATCATCATAATATTTTGTTACAGTTTCACTACCTTGTTTTAAGTGTTGCAACTTCTTAATCATGTCACGAGTATAATAAGCAGGGACGAAAGTATGTCGCATGGCAAGTTTCAAATCATCCCAAGTAGTAGGTATATAATCAGGGTGTAACCGACAATATTCACTCCACCAAACCAAAGCATAACCAGTGAAAGAACCAACCGCAACCTTAACCTTTTTATGTTCATCGAAATTATGGGAAGCAAATATATTTTTTATGTCGAACTCCCATTCAATATATAAAGCAGGTTTAAAACGGCCATTAAATGGTGGTATAGATACATTAACCTGATCATGTGCATTTGGATGTTTGTGCACCTCTCGTGACGGTTGTGGTATTTGCAAAGGTGGTGGCACGTCTCCCGCGATCGACAAAGCCCATGAATTGACTCTGGATCCTGTCATGATTAGTAGAACAAGAAACAAAACCCCAAAATAATGTTCCTAAAACTACTAGGATGTGGTGGTAAAACGCTCACAGTAAAGCAAATATCAATGTCTTACAAGTTCTTACCATGCAGCAGGCGGTGATCGGCAACCAGCGGTGTCAAGTAACCCCGAATATTGAGTAAAGCGATTGCCAGGGGAGCGTACGTATACACGGTGTAGAAATATGTGGAGCTAGGTTGGCTATATATGGTAGCAAAAGATTAGCAATAATCAATTCAAAGATGCAATGTTGAATAAACGCTCAACGACGGTACTGTGCTGGTCCTAGGCTAGACCGGACTAGAGACGCGAGCCTAGAACACTAATGAGGTCACGGCGTAGCACAACTAGCATCAATGAAGGATACTAAGTAGCTCTTGACAGCAAGATATAAGTGAAGATCACAACGGCAGTGAAGATAATGATGAAAAATAACTGCCAAGCAGGATATACAACAACTCTCTCTCCAACTTTCCTCTTGAAAAGTTTGAGACAATTTTCTGATAAATTCTTTCAAAGAATGCTACTAACTCAAGCTTTCCAATGCAAAAAGAATCACTCAATTCCGAGTTGATATGAGGAGTCAAAGAATTCTAAAACTGGCCTGAAAAATTGGAACAAGTTGTGTTCACGAACTTCGGAGGGCAAAAAGACCTATTTAGAAGCCGATTTTGAGGTGTCAAATATTGAACTAGCTTCTGCAACTATTTAGATGCGGCTCGTTGCTAGCTTCAATTTGAGTACTCACGGAGCCAAAACGGACTTCGTATGAGGAAGATACACCTGTTTTACTGAACAGTGCGCAAAACAGATTCCAATCCGAATTCAGGTACGAGATTGATTCTAGATAGATCCAATTTTTTTTTCTTCTCTCTTTTTTTTCTCACCCTTTTTTTTCTTTTTCTTCTCTCTCTTTTTCTTTTTTTTTCTTTCCTTTTTTCTCTTTTTTTTCTCTATCTTTTTTTTTCTTTCCAAGACAAACTAGATAAGATGCAGATTGGATCAGGCGAAGATGTGAATGACCTCAACTATGATTATGACAATGAACAGTGCGTAGCACGTGGTGGAAATTAATAGATGGGATGGTGGACAGCGGAAGGGATAATGATGCAGCGGCGGCGTGACTAATGTGAACAGAACTCGAAACTCTAAAGGAACTAGACGCTAAGACCAGCAACTGACACGACGATGCAACTGATAATTCAACTATGCAAGCAATGAATAGAAAATTACAAAGGCTCAGACTGGCTTGGATAAAGGATGAACAGATCTAACTTTTTTTTGTGTGGCTTTTTCTTGGACAATAGGTAAGAAAATAAATCTAATCTAGGAAAACTGGAAATTCTCACCGAGCAACCTGAAAACTGATACCACTTGATGAAGGCGAGGGTGTCCCGATCTTTCGATGAGATGATAACTATCGATTTGGTGGAGACGACTTTGACGATCCGACTACAAACGTGCACGACGTTGCGCCTTAGCAATCGCTAAACCAATCTCCTGAGGTTATTGACCACGCCGGAGCACGATCAACCTGACCACGAAGGTCTATTCCTGCAAGCAATCGAAGAACGAGCAAGAATATGATAAAAGCAATCTGAATATTGCAAATATATATGAGGTATTGATAATGGTGGGGATCCGGAAGCGGTTTTGGTCTGGTCGTTGGACACAAACGAAGTACACGAAGTTGCAATGGCTAACTTTTAACTAAACAAATCCCAAGGAAAAGCTACTAGATGGATCTACTTATATAGAAGCAAGGGGTGGCAGCCAAGGAGGTGGGAGGACGTCCCAAGGCAGCCTAAAACTAAATCTAGGTCGTACAAGGCCAATGGGCCCAAGTGGAGGTGATGTAACACCTTTGGACTTGTAGTTTGACTCGGATTCTGCTGCAGCATCAGATTGTTTCGTCCACAACTCAATGCTCCGGACGAATTTGAAGGTGATTCCAATTGGGTTGGAAAGTGCACGAAATCTAGTTTGCAACAAAAAAAGAATCACCCAATTCGGAGTCCGTATGAAAAACTTGTGTGCGTTTTGAGTCAGGTATGTCTGTGCAGTCCGAATCTGAATCCAGAACGTGAGAGACTTGGACTCTATCTTCTCTTGGGCCAAAAGTGACGTGAGAGAACTTTTTGGACAGCAAATAAACATCTCTTTCTTCCTTATCTTCATATGTGGATTGTACAAATGTCCCATACACCTGCAATTAGACAAAACACAAAAGTGTGTGAAGTATTTTTGTTCTGGATAACATTAATAGATTATTGAATAGTTTGCACTAGAAATCACCTGACAAATATGCATATATGCAATATTTTTGGTCATATCCAAGGTAGTCATGTCCTCATCATGGTGGTGGTGGGTGTCACAAATCCGTCAAGCAAAACTCAAATTCTTACCAGTTCTTACCCCGCAACAGGCGGTGATCGGCAACCGTTGTAGTCAAAACTCTCAAAGCTTGGATAGAGCGATTACCAGGGAGAGTCAAACACACACGTAGATGTATGTGGAGCTGGGAAGGCTTATAATATGGTAGCAAAAAGGGTCAGCAATAATCAATTCAGAGATGCAAAGTTGAATAAACGCTCAACGACGGTACTGTGCTGGTCCTAGGCTAGACTGTGCTAGAGACGCGAGCCTAGAACACCAACAAAATCACGGCGCGGCACGTAAACAAGGGAAAAGCACACTCTGGAAAAAAAATTCGCTCTTTTTTTTTTGCGCTCTTTTTTTTCCGAAACCTACTCCGGCAAGGAAACACGAATCGGAATCTAGATGGATCTCGAAAACAAACCTAATATGACAAGAACTCGGATTGGTGGTGGATATATGGTGGTAGATGGCAGCGGTGGTGGTATATGACAGCTGTGGTGGTATATGGATACGGATTCGAAGCGGTGGCAGATAAGCGGTGGTGGTAGATGGCAGGGGTGATGATGATGGTGCGGCGGCGGCGTGACAACTTATGACCAGAACTCGAAACTCTAAAAGACTAGACTCTAAGACCAGCAACTAGACACGACGATGCAACCGCAAATTCAACAAAGTAAAACCCTAAAAAGATTATGCAAAGGCTCAGATTGGTTCGGATATGATGAACTAACCCTAATTTTTTTTGTGGCTTTTTCGTGGACTATAGGTATGAAGAACAGACTCGATCTAAACTACGAAAAACTATAAAATCTCACCGAGCAACCTGGAAATCTGATACCACTTGATAGAGGCAAAGGTGTCCCGTCTTTCGATGAGATGATGGATATCGCTTTGGTGGCAGTCGACTTTGACGATCCGACTACGAACGTGCGAGGACGTCGCGCCTTAGCAATCGCTAAACGAACTCCGAGAGGTTATTGACCACGCCGGAGCACGATCAACCTAACCACGAAGGTCTGTTTCCTGCGAGCAAACGAAGAACAAGCAAGAAACTGAGATTGCAATCTGGATATTGCGAATATAAGATGAAAGCTTTATTGATCAAGGTGGGGTTCTGTGACGCCTTTGTCTGGTCGTTGAACACAAACGAAGTACGCGAAGTTGCAGCTATGGCGAACTTTTAATCTAAACAAAACCCAAAGTCTAAACGATGCCCTAAGGGCTGTATATATGGAGGAAGAGGGGGGAATTTCGTGGCCCTTGGTGGAGGGGTCCGAAATCAACCCTATCTCTTGTTTCCCCACACATACGGACTCTAAAAATAGCCTATACTTATGTATTTCGAAATTACATGGGCCTGGCTCAATAATAAGGTGACGCAGCACCTAAAATAGCCTCGGGACGAAATTTATGAAGTGGCATCTTGTATATTTCGTCCAATGCTTCATGCACCCATTATGGTGGCTTCAAAGTCCTGAAATCATCACCTGTAACTCCGTTCTTGTTCTTGCTCCAATGTTCATCCTTCTCCAAGCTAGGCCCTTCATTTGTAAGCAAAACAAATGTATCCAATTTAGGCAGCATCATATTCTCATGAACATTAGAATCATTACCAAGAAACGAAAGTACCTGGTAATTTAGTTGGCGTGCACGAGCTCTAGTAATTGGTCCAGTATGTATAGCAGCAGGGGCTGTGGGTGTAACAATTGTATTGATGTCCTCATCATGCATGATACCTTATGATGGGAGCTTCGCCGAGCCTAGACCGGCTGGGTTCGAGGCCTTTTATCGCACTTTGACAGTGGGAGATGAGAGAGGGGTGTCAGCTACCACTGCCGCTGGCTTGCATTTTCATGTTGTTCACTACTTTGCACTTTTCATTGCGAAATGATTGCTTGCTAGGGAGAAGGTGGGAGCGCTCAACTCACCAAACCTTGCTATTTTGCGTCATGCAGCTTGGGAGCGATTGTGGCTCGTCGCTTCCACCTTAATAAATCCCATGGTAAAATCCATGGTGGGATTTATGCTACTCGCTTGGCGGCCCACTTTAATGTTGGGATACGCCCTCCCGATTACCCTCTGGCCAAGGTTTATCTAGACCGTGTAGCCATGGAACACCATCATTTTCTTGCACAAGATTATCCTGATATTCCTATCCCTTATAACCTGGTTTTTAGCATTGAAATTCGTGATATTATTCCACTGCCTGCTCCTGCTTTGTTTGATCCTGTTGCCAGGGGTTGATATAAGATCATGCCTGCGGATATCATCGCCTACCGGAACGCTCAGGCTGTTGCAGAGGTAGAGAAGGAGCCTCCTCAGTGGGATCAGTGGATGCCCGCTCCTCAGTACCCCAACTACTATCCTGATTACTAGTCTACTACCAAGTTAGGCCAAAAGCCTAAGCTTGGGGGAGTACGTGTTTCTCACCGACATTACATTCATGTTCACTTATTCATCTAGTCGGTGTTCACACTTTTTCATTGTATCATCCATGTTTAAATTTTATTGTTCTTGCCTTCTTCTTGTGTGTTTGAAAAACTTTAGAAAAACCAAAAAAATTAGTTGTAGCTAGTTTACTTTCTATGCATGCTTAGCTGTAGTATTAAAAAGAAAACCCAAAAAGATTTCCTTGTTCTTCTTTTGTTTGTTGGGAGCTTTCCCGTGTAAATAGTTTTTCTCGTTTTTACTTTTCCCTTTTATTTGCTTGTTCAAGAAAACCAAAAACTCCAAAAATATTTCATTGTGTTTCTCTGAATTTCTTTTCTTTTTCTTCGAGTTGTACCGAGGAGAAGACCACGATGAAAATGTTGAGTGGCTCTCATATGAATAATTGTTGAACTAATAAAGAGCCCATTTTACCTTGTCTTCTCCTATTGAATAAAATGTTTGCAGATTGCAGCTTAGTCCATGGCACTCTTGCACTATTATTATTTTCACAGCATTCAGTCGTGCAAGTGAAAGGCAATAATGACGATATTTGATGAATTGGCCGTGGCAGAGAGAAACTGGTATGAACTCAACTTGTTCTATTTGTGTAAATATGTTTAACCTAGTATCCATGATTCAACCCCTTATGATTAAACATATTTGCAATGACAATTAGAGATTATAGTTTCTCATGCCATACATAAGTAGCTGGGAGTGAATAATGATTTATCTTGGATATCAACATTGCATTAATGATTGTGATGTAGTATGATGATATGGTATCCTCCTCTGAATGTTCGAGTGGCTTGACTTGGCACATGTTCATGCATGTAGTTGAATCAAAACCAACATAGCCTATATGATATTTATGTTCATGTTGATCATATCCTACTCATGCTAGTGTCCAATGTTACTTATGCATAATGCATGATCATGATTGTTGTTGCTCTCTAGCTGGCCACTTCTCAATCTAATTGCTAGCCTTCGCCTGTACTAAGTGGGGATTCTGCTTGTACATCAAAAACCCTAAACCCAAAGTTATTCCAGATGAGTCCACCATACCTACCTATATGCGGTATTACCCTGCCGTCCTAAGTAAATTTGCATGTGCCACCTCTAAAAACTTCTAAAAAAATATCTGTTTTGTGTGCCTGGATCATTCATGGAACGACAGGAGGTAGTCGGTATCTTCCATGCTAAGCGGGTTATTCTCAGGTCGAGTGTTTATTCACTCGCCATCGAACGAGAAAAGGGCGGTAATAGGGATGCCCAGTCCCAAACTGCAAAATACAAAAAGGGTTAATCACTCGAATAATCAAACAAAAACTCCCAATGGAGTCAAAACCTTTACTTTTATCTCTTGGGAACCGCCACTATCCTGTTTAGCATTGGAGATATTGATAACTGATAGTCGTGAAGTAAATGAGAAGGGTGCATGTCTCAAAATATCATTTATCTCTGTTTTAAGATTTGAGCTCTGGCACCTCTACAAATAATTGCTTCCCTCTGCGAAGGGACTATCTATTTACTTTAATGTTGTGTCATCACCTTCTAAAACAAGCGCTAGAAACTGAGAGAGCACAGCTGTCGTGACTTATGCATTGTGTGTAGCTAATGATGGGTGCATCATGATTGGATCTTTTCTACCATGAATTACAATGTTTAGTCGCTGCTCGGACTTTAGAGGTGCTCTGCATTTATGTTTTGCGGTCTCGGAAAGGGCTAGCGAGATACCACTATTGTCATGTTATATCATGGTTGTTTTGACAACATGTTGCCATTTCAGATGTCTTAATATTGCTCGCTAGCTGATTATGTCATTGATATGAGTTAATATAATCTTTAAGAGTTATTGTCAGCATGGTTAGTTATAATGTTGGCTGAAAAACTGGGTGTTGTTTAAGCTTATTTATGCAAACAAGAGCAAAAGAGTTCGTACAAGTTTTTCTTTTTCACTTTCAGTTTATCAACTGAATTGCTTGATATGTCTCCAACGTATCTACTTTTCCTAACGCTTTTCGTCTTGTTTTGGACTCTAATTTTCATGATTTGAATGAAACTAACCCCGGACTGGCGTTGTTTTTAGCAGAACTACCATGGTGTTGTTTTTGTGCAGAAATAAAAGTTCTCGGAATGGAACGAAACTTTGCGGGGAATTTTTATATAATATATAAGAATTTTTGGAGCCAAGACCTACCAAAGGGGGGCACCTGGGTGGGCAAAACCCACCAGGGTGCACCCCCCTCACCAGGCGCACCCAGGTGGGTTGTCCCCACCTGGTGACCCCGCAGACCCTGAAACCAACGCTATAAAATCCTATTTTCGGAGAAAAAAATTAGGGAGAAAGAATTACCGCGATCCACATGACGGAGCCGCCACCAAGCCCTGTTCTTCCTTGGGAGGGTAGATCTGGAGTCCGTTTGGGGCTCCGGAGAGGGGGATCTTCGTTCTTCGTCATCATCAACCCTTCTCCACCGCCAATTCCATGATGCTCCCCACCAGGAGCGAGTAATTCCTGCATAGGCTCGCTAGTCGGTGAGGAGTTGTGATGAGGACATGACTATCTTGGATATGACCAAAAATATTGCATATATGCATATTTGTCAGGTGATTTCTAGTGCAAACTATTCAATAATCTATTTATGTTATCCAGAACAAAAATACTTCACACACTTTTGTGTTTTGTCTAATTGCAGGTGTATGGGACATTTGTACAATCCACATATGAAGATAAGGAATAAAGAGATGTTTATTTGCTGTCCAAAAAGTTCTCTCACGTCACTTTTGGCCCAAGAGAAGATAGAGTCCAAGTTTCTCACGTTCTGGATTCAGATTCGGACTGCACAGACATACCTGACTCAAAACGCACACAAGTTTTTCATACGGACTCCGAATTGGGTGATTTTTTTTAGTTGGAAACTAGATTTCGTGCACTTTCCAACCCAATTGGAATCACCTTCAAATTCGTCCGGAGCATTGAGTTGTGGACGAAACAATCTGATGCTGCAGCAGAATCCGAGTCAAACTACAAGTCCAAAGGTGTTACATCACCTCCACTTGGGCCCATTGGCCTTGTACGACCTAGATTTAGCTTTAGGCTGCCTTGGGACGTCCTCCCACCTCCTTGGCCGCCACCCCTTGCTCCTATATAAGTAGATCCATCTAGTAGCTTTTTGCTGGGGGATTTGTTTAGTTAAAAGTTAGCCATTGCAACTTCGTGTGCTTCGTTTGTGTCCAACGACCAGACCAAGACCACTTTTCGGATCCCCACCATTATCAATACTTCATACATATTCGCGATATTCAGATTGCTTTTATCATATTCTTGCTTGTTCTTCGATTGCTTGCAGGAATAGACCTTCGTGGTCAGGTTGATCGTGCTCCGGCGTGGTCAATAACCTCTCGGAGTTGGTTTAGCGATTGCTAAGGCACAACGTCGTTGCACGTTTGTAGTCGGATCGTCAAAGTCGTCTCCACCAAATCGATAGTTATCATCTCATCGAAAGATCGGGACACCCCGCCTCTATCAAGTGGTATCAGTTTTCAGGTTGCTCGGTGAGAATTTCCAGTTTTCCTAGATTAGATTTATTTTCTTACCTATTGTCCAAGAAAAAGCCACATAAAAAGAGTTAGATCCATTCATCCTTGGTCCAAGCCAGTCTGAGCCTTTGCAATTTTCTTTTCATTGCTTGCATAGTTGAATTATCGGTTGCATCGTCGTGTCGAGTTGCTGGTCTTAGTGTCTAGTTCCTTTAGAGTTTCGAGTTCTGTTCACATTAGTCACGCAGCCGCTGCATCATTATCCCATCCGCTGTCCACCATCCCATCCACCAATTTCCACCATGTGTTACGCACTGTTTATTGTCATAATCATAGTTGAGGTCACTCACATCTTCGCCTGATCGAATCTGCATCTTATCTAGTTTGTCTTGGAAAGAGGGAGAAGAAGAAGATAAAAAAAAAAGAGAGAAAAAAGGAAAGAAAAAAAAAGAAAAAGAGGGAGAAGCAAAAGAAAAAAAAGGCGTGAAAAAAAAGAGAGAAGAAAAAAAATTGGATCTATCTAGAATCAATCTCGTACCTGAATTCGGATTGGAATCTGTTTTGCGCACTGTTCAGTAAAACATGTGTATCTTCCTCATACGAAGTCAGTTTTGGCTCCGTGAGTACTCAAATTGAAGATAGCGACGAGCCGCATCTAAATAGTTTCAGAAGCAAGTTCAATATTTGACACCTCAAAATCGGCTTCTAAATAGGTCTTTTTGCCCTCCGAAGTTCGTGAACACAACTTGTTCCAATTTTTCAGGCCAGTTTTAGAATTCTTTGACTCCTCATATCAACTCGGAATTGAGTGATTCTTTTTGCATTGGAAAGCTTGAGTTAGTAGCATTCTTTGAAAGAATTTATCAGAAAATTGTCTCAAACTTTTCAAGAGGAAAGTTGGAGAGAGAGTTGTTGTATATCCTGCTTAACAGTTGTTTTTCATCATTATTTTCACTGCCGTTGTGATCTTCACTTATATCTTGCTGTCAAGAGCTACTTAGTATCCTTCATTGATGCTAGTTGTGCTACACCGTGACCTCATTAGTGTTCTAGGCTCGCGTCTCTAGTCCGGTCTAGCCTAGGACCAGCATAGTACCGTCGTTGAGCGTTTATTCAACATTGCATCTTTGAATTGATTATTGCTAATCTTTTGCTACCATATATAGCCAACCCAGCTCCACATATTTCTACACCGTGTATACGTACGCTCCCCTGGCAATCGCTTTACTCAATATTCGGAGTTACTTGACACCGCTGGTTGCCGATCACCGCCTGCTGCATGGTAAGAACTTGTAAGACATTGATATTTGCTTTACTGTGAGCGTTTTACCACCACATCCTAGTAGCTATAGGAACATTATTTTTGGGTTTTGTTTCTTGTTCTACTAATCATGACAGGATCCAGAGTCAATTCATGGGCTTTGTCGATCGCGGGAGACGTGCCACCACCTTTGCAAATACCACAACCGTCACGAGAGGTGCACAAACATCCAAATGCACATGATCAGGTTAATGTATCTATACCACCATTTAATGGCCGTTTTAAACCTGCTTTATATATTGAATGGGAGTTCGACATAAAAAAATTATTCGCTTCCCATAATTTCGATGAACATAAAAAGGTTAAGGTTGCGGTTGGTTCTTTCACTGGTTATGCTTTGGTTTGGTGGAGTGAATATTGTCGGTTACACCCTGATTATATACCTACTACTTGGGATGATTTGAAACTTGCCATGCGACATACTTTCGTCCCTGCTTATTATACTCGTGACATGATTAAAAAGTTGCAACACTTAAAACAAGGTAGTGAAACTGTAACAAAATATTATGATGATTTACAAACTACCTTGTTGCATTCCTCTTTAGAAGAAAGAGAAGATGATTTTATGGATAGATTTTGGGGAGGATTAAACCGTGATATTCAAGAGATACTAATTCATGAAGAGTGTTATCCTATGGACCATTTGTTTCATCTTGCTTGCAAAGCTGAACAGGAAATAAAACGACGTGTTGGCCACGAGGAGAACAAGCGCACGGTGCACATTCCAAGAGTTGATATGATTGTTCCTTCAACTACTAGGCATACTATGCCAACCACATCCGTTGTTGTCAGGACTACATCACCTCCACCATGTGACACATCGGCCCCGAGAGTGGCTACATCATCTGAGTTGATCATAAGAGGTAATGACAAAGGTACTGATCTTCCATCTCTACATGAGAATGATGAATGCCTTGTCAATTTGAATGCACCATCTGATGAGCTACCCACTACTTTGATCACACCACCTATTTTAGAGGACTACGTTGATAATTTGACTTTGCCATGTGATCAAACAACTGAAATACCAACAATTTTGAGTGCACCCATTGAATTAACTATTGATGCAAAAGAACCAATGTTTAATCATTTTGATATGACCTCTAATCTTGGTGATGATTCTGTGTTGAATGACTTATTGCATGTTTGCTTATTTAAGCATGTTGTAGCATGTAAATTTGATGCAAGTAAGGTTTATTCACCTATGTTGGGATGGTTTAATGATGAACATTGTCAATCTTTTGAAATGAGTAAGAGCTTCACTTATATGTGCAAACTGAGTTGCAATATTTTCATGCCTTCTACTTCTTGTGCTAATTTTTTGGTTTTAGATTTTATGAACTATGCAAGTTACTCATCTATTCATGTGTCATATATGCAAAAATCAAGGGAAGTAAAAATGGATGACATATACATATACAACATGTACACCTTGTCTCTTTTGTTAGCCACATTTCAGATTAAGCAACGCCGAGGACGGCTTTATTTTCAAGAAGGGGAGGATGATGAGGACATGACTATCTTGGATATGACCAAAAATATTGCATATATGCATATTTGTCAGGTGATTTCTAGTGCAAACTATTCAATAATCTATTTATGTTATCCAGAACAAAAATACTTCACACACTTTTGTGTTTTGTCTAATTGCAGGTGTATGGGACATTTGTACAATCCACATATGAAGATAAGGAATAAAGAGATGTTTATTTGCTGTCCAAAAAGTTCTCTCACGTCACTTTTGGCCCAAGAGAAGATAGAGTCCAAGTTTCTCACGTTCTGGATTCAGATTCGGACTGCACAGACATACCTGACTCAAAACGCACACAAGTTTTTCATACGGACTCCGAATTGGGTGATTTTTTTTGTTGGAAACTAGATTTCGTGCACTTTCCAACCCAATTGGAATCACCTTCAAATTCGTCCGGAGCGTTGAGTTGTGGACGAAACAATCTGATGCTGCAGCAGAATCCAAGTCAAACTACAAGTCCAAAGGTGTTACATCACCTCCACTTGGGCCCATTGGCCTTGTACGACCTAGATTTAGTTTTAGGCTGCCTTGGGACGTCCTCCCACCTCCTTGGCCGCCACCCCTTGCTCCTATATAAGTAGATCCATCTAGTAGCTTTTTGCTGGGGGATTTGTTTAGTTAAAAGTTAGCCATTGCAACTTCGTGTGCTTCGTTTGTGTCCAACGACCAGACCAAGACCACTTTTCGGATCCCCACCATTATCAATACTTCATACATATTCGCGATATTCAGATTGCTTTTATCATATTCTTGCTTGTTCTTCGATTGCTTGCAGGAATAGACCTTCGTGGTCAGGTTGATCGTGCTCCGGCGTGGTCAATAACCTCTCGGAGTTGGTTTAGCGATTGCTAAGGCACAACGTCGTTGCACGTTTGTAGTCGGATCGTCAAAGTCGTCTCCACCAAATCGATAGTTATCATCTCATCGAAAGATCGGGACACCCCGCCTTGCTCCTATATAAGTAGATCCATCTAGTAGCTTTTTGCTGGGGGATTTGTTTAGTTAAAAGTTAGCCATTGCAACTTCGTGTGCTTCGTTTGTGTCCAACGACCAGACCAAGACCACTTTTCGGATCCCCACCATTATCAATACTTCATACATATTCGCGATATTCAGATTGCTTTTATCATATTCTTGCTTGTTCTTCGATTGCTTGCAGGAATAGACCTTCGTGGTCAGGTTGATCGTGCTCCGGCATGGTCAATAACCTCTCGGAGTTGGTTTAGCGATTGCTAAGGCACAACGTCGTTGCACGTTTGTAGTCGGATCGTCAAAGTCGTCTCCACCAAATCGATAGTTATCATCTCATCGAAAGATCGGGACACCTCGCCTCTATCAAGTTGGATGAGATTCATCATGGAATCGAGTTAGTTTTGTTGGGGCTTGATCCCTAGTATCCACTATGTTCTTAGATTGATATTGCTATGACTTTGCCATGCTTAATGCTTGTCACTTTGGGCCCGGGTGCCATGATTTCAGATCTGAACCGTTTATGTTATCATCATTATATCCATGTTCTAGATCCGATCTTGCAAGTTATAGTCGCCTACTACGTGTTATGATCTGGTAACCCGGAGTGACAATACCCGGGACTTCTTCCGGTGATTACCATAGTTTGAGGAGTTCATGTATTCACCATGTGTTAATGCTTTGTTCTGATTCTCTATTAAAAGAGGCCTTAATATCCCTTAGTTTCCAATATGGACCCCACTGCCACGGGAGGGTAGGACAAAATATGTCATGCAAGTTCTTTTAATAAAGCATGTATGAATATTTACGGAATACATGCCTACATTATATTGATGAACTGGAGCTAGTGATGTATCGCCCTAGGTTATAACTGTCTCATGATGAATATCATCCAACAAGTCACCGATCCAATGCCTACGAATTTATCTTATATTGTTCTTGCTAAGTTACTCATGCTATTATCACCATTACACTTGCTACAAAATTACTGCTATCATTGTTACCCTATTGCTGCTGCTACTACTATCAAAACTATCATATTATTTTGCTACCGATCACTTTGCTGCAGATAATTAATCTCCAGGTGTGGTTGAGTTGACAACTCAGCTGCTAATATCTTCAAATATTCTTTGACTCCCCTTGTGTCGAATCTATAAATTTGGGTTGAATACTCTACCCTCGAAAACAGTTGCGATCCCCTATACTTGTGGGTTATCACGCTCAACGTGGCCCGAGAGCTGCTGCGATGCAGGTTGGCAGAAGGCGGCCGTGATGCCCTGTTGGAACAGGTCGCCGAGCTGCTTCATGCTGTTGCAGGGGCACGGCACCCTTCTGCACCCTACCTACGTCGCAAACGACGCCAGGAGCGCATGCCAGACACCATCACGCCTGCGCGCCCCTCCTTGGAGCACTTGGGGGCCCGACGGCGCCAATCCGGCTCGCGGCGCCGCTCATCCTGCCCAAGGTATGCCACCTCGCCCAAGGTATGCCACCTCTGGGCGAGGCAAGCTCGGGCGGTCCCTCCTGGGGCTGCGCCGGGATGCCACCCTACGGCCACCGGAGCCTGGCGCAGGGCCCGGTGGCCAACAATGCGGGCCGGCCAGGCGACGACCCCGGTGCGGCACTTCGGACGCCTATGTGTTGGAAATATGCCCTAGAGGCAATAATAAATTGGTTATTATTATATTTCCTTGTTCATGATAATCGTTTATTATCCATGCTAGAATTGTATTGATAGGAAACTCATATACATGTGTGGATACATAGACAACACCATGTCCCTAGTAAGCCTCTAGTTGACTAGCTCGTTGATCAATAGATGGTTACGGTTTCCTGACCATGGACATTGGATGTCGTTGATAACGGGATCACATCATTAGGAGAATGATGTGATGGACAAGACCCAATCCTAAGCCTAGCACAAGATCGTGTAGTTCGTATGCTAAAGCTTTTCTAATGTCAAGTATCATTTCCTTAGACCATGAGATTGTGCAACTCCCGGATACCGTAGGAGTGCTTTGGGTGTGCCAAACGTCACAACGTAATTGGATGGCTACAAAGGTACACTACGGGTATCTCCGAAAGTGTCTGTTGGGTTGGCACGAATCGAGACTGGGATTTGTCACTCCACGTAATGGAGAGGTATCTCTGGGCCCACTCGGTAGGACACCATCATAATGATAGAGGCTAAGGTGTCCCGATGTTTCGATGAGATGGTGGATATCGTTTTCTGTGGGAGTCGACCTTGACGATCCGACTACGAACGTGCGAGACGTCGCGCCTTAGCAATCGCTAAACCAACTTCCGAGGGTTATTGACCACGCCGGAGCACGATCAACCTGACCATGAGGGTCTGTTTCCTACGAGCAAACGAAGAACTAGCAAGAAACTGAGATTGCAATCGGGATATTGCGAATATAAGATGAAAGCTTTATTGATCAAGGTGGGGTTCTGTGACGTCTTGGTCTGGTCGTTGGACACAAACGAAGTACGCGAAGTTGCAGCTATGGCGAACTTTTAATCTAAACAAAACCCAAGGAAAAAAGCTACTAGATGGATCTACTTATATAGGAGCGAGGGGTGGCGGCCAAGGAGGTGGGAGGACGTCGCAAGGCAGCCTAAAACTAACCCTAAGTCGTACAAGGCTCATGGGCCCAAGTGGAGGTGACGCAACACCTTTGGGCTTGTAGTTTGACTCGGATTCTGCTGCAACATCAGATTGTTTCGTCCTTAACTCAACGCTTCGGACGAATTTGAAGATGAATCCAATTGGGTTGGAAAGAGCACGAAATCTAGTTTCCAACAAAAAAAGAATCACCCAATTCGGAGTCCGTATGAAAAAGTTGTTGGCGTTTTGAGTCAGGTATGTCTGTGCAGTCCGAATCTGAATCCAGAACGTGAGAGACTTGGACTCTATCTTCTCTTGGCCCAAAAGTGACGTGAGAGGACTTTTTGAACACAACCTAAACTTCTCCTTTTCCCTTGTCTTCATATGTGGATTGTACAAATGTCCCATACACCTGCAATTAGACAAAACACAAAAGTGTGTGAAGTATTTTTGTTCTGGATAACATAAATAGATTATTGAATAGTTTGCATTAGAAATCACCTGACAAATATGCATGTATGCAATATTTTTGGTCGTATCCAAGGTAGTCATGTCCTCATCATCCTCCCCTTTTTGAAAATAAAGCCGTCCTCGGCATTGCTTAATCTGAAATGTGGCTAACAAAAGAGACAAGGTGTACATGTTGTATATGTATATGTCATCCATTTTAACTTCCCTTGATTTTTGCACATATGTCACATGTATACATGAGTAACTTTCATTGTTCATAAAATCTAAAGCCAAAAAATTATCACAGGAAGTAGAAGGCATGAAAATATTGGAACTCAGCTTGCACATATAAGTCAAGCTCTTATTCTCTTCAAAATATTGGCAATGTTCATCATTAAACCATCCTAACTTCCATGAATAAACCTTACTTGCATTAAATTTACATGCTACAACATGCTTAAATAAGCAAACATGCAATAAGTCATTGGACCCAGAATCATCATCAAGATTAAAGGTCATATCAAAATGATTAAACATTGGTTCTTTTGCATCAACAGTTAATTCAATGGGTGCACTCAAAATTGTTGATATTTCAGTTGTTTGATCACATGACGCATTCATGACAGTAACAAGAGTCTCTAAAATAGGTGGTGTGCTCAAATCAACAGGTAACTCAACACATGATGCATTCAAGTTAACTAGGCATGCTTCATTCTCATGTGAAGTTATATCATCAATACCTTTACTGTTACCTCGCAAAGATGTAGCTGATGTAGGTACGAACGTTGACAATGTACCATACTCTTGAGATGATATTGCGCTCACAATCCGAGGTGGGGCTGCTCTAGTAGGTGCAATAGTGGAGTAACCAACCGGCGATGGTGAGCATGAACTGGAATAGTAGTTGTTGTAGTCACCCAATGCATCCTCCTGTATCTGTCTCTCAAAGGTACAAGCACGGACATACATACCAGTAATGCAACGAGGAATATACCGAAATCTTGCCTGAATATCATGGTTCAAACCACCAAAAAATCTATTCATTGTATCATCCGCAGATTCTTCTATGTCACAATGATGCATATAAGATTTGAACTCTTGGTAGTAAGCATGAACATTGTTACTACCTTGTTTTAATTGCTCCAATTTGCAACGCAATTCACGACGATAGTAAGGAGGAAAAAATTGTCTCATTACAGCTTTCAAAACTTTCCAAGTTGTGGGTTGGTTATCAATGTTTTTCTTACAATGTACACTCCACCAAACAGAAGCAAAACCAGTAAATGCTCTAATGGTAGCTCGTACTCTCTCAAGTTCAGAAAAATCATGGTGACTAAAAACTTGTTCTACTTCAAGCTCCCAAGCTAGATAAATAGCAGGATTAAATCTACCCTCAAATGATGGTAAAGAGATAACCTGACCATATGCTTGTGTGTGTTGTCCCAACTCTCGTGATGGTGAAGATGTGTCCGTCGTCCAAGAACTTCTATCTCTGGAACCTGTCATGATTAGTAGAAACAAGAACCAAAATTCGAGAATAATGTTCCTATGAACTACTAGGATGTGGTTGTAAAGTGCTCACAATAAAGCAAATATCAATATCTTACAAGTTCTTACCATGCGGCAGGTGGTGACAGGCAACCAGCGGTGTCAAATAACTCCGAAGATTGTGTAAAGCGATTGCCAGGGGAACGTGCGTATACACGGTGTAGAAATATGTGGAGCTGGGTTGGCTATATATGGTAGCAAAAGATTAGCAATAATCAATTCAGAGATGCAATGTTGAATAAACGCTCAACGACGGTACTGTGCTGGTCCTAGGCTAGACCGAACTAGAGACGCGAGCCTAGAACACTAATAAGGTCACGTCGTAGCACAACCAGCATCAATGAAGGATACTAAGTAGCTCTGGACAGCAAGATATAAGTGAAGATCACAACGGCAGTAAAGATAATGATGTGAAACAACAGCCAAGTTGTTTTACTGAACAGTGCACAAAACAGATTCCAATCCGAATTCAACTACGAGATTGAGTCTAAAAAGATCCGAATTTTGTTTTTTTTCTCTTTTTTTTCCTCACACTTTTTTTCTTTCTCTCCTTTTTTTCTCTGACTTTTTTTTCTCTTTTTTTCTCTCGTTCTTTTTCTCTCTTTGTTTCTCCCTCTTTCCAAAACAAACTAGATAAGATGCAGATTGGATCAAGTGAAGATGTGAACGATCTCAACTATTATTATGACAATGAATGGTGGGTAGCATGTGGTGCAAATTGATGGATGGGTGGTCGACAGCGGAAGAGATAATGATGCAGCGGTGGCGTGACTAATGTGAACAGAACTCGAAACTCTAAACTAACTAGACACTAAGACCAGCAACTCGACACGATGATGCAACCGATAATTCAACTATGCAAGCAATGAAAAGAAAATTGCAAAGGCTCAGACTGGCTTGGACCAAGGATGAATAGATCTAACTCTTTTTTGTGGCTTTTTCTTGGACAATAGGTAAGAAAATAAATCTAATCTAGGAAAACTAGAAATTCTCACTGAGCAACCTGAAAACTGATACCACTTGATAGAGGCTAAGGTGTCCCGATGTTTCGATGAGATGGTGGCTATCGTTTTCTGTGGGAGTTGACCTTGACGATCCGACTACGAACGTGCGAGACGTCGCGCCTTAGCAATCGCTAAACCAACTTCCGAGGGTTATTGACCACGCCGGAGCACGATCAACCTGACCACAAGGGTCTGTTTCCTGCGAGCAAACGAAGAACTAGCAAGAAACTGAGATTGCAATCGGATATTGTGAATATAAGATGAAAGCTTTATTGATCAAGGTGGGGTTCTGTGACGTCTTGGTCTGGTCGTTGGACACAAATGAAATACGCGAAGTTGCAGCTATGGCGAACTTTTAATCTAAACAAAACCCAAGGAAAAAGCTACTAGATGGATCTACTTATATAGGAGCGAGGGGTGGCGGCCAAGGAGGTGGGAGGACGTCCCAAGGCAGCCTAAAACTAACCCTAAGTCGTACAAGGCTCATGGGCCCAAGTGGAGGTGACGCAACACCTTTGGGCTTGTAGTTTGACTCGGATTCTGCTGCAACATCAGATTGTTTCGTCCGTAACTCAACGCTCCGGACGAATTTGAAGGTGAATCCAATTGGGTTGGAAAGAGCACGAAATCTAGTTTCCAACAAAAAAAGAATCACCCAATTCAGAGTCCGTATGAAAAAGTTGTTGGCGTTTTGAGTCAGGTATGTCTGTGCAGTCCGAATCTGAATCCAGAACGTGAGAGACTTGGACTCTATCTTCTCTTGGCCCAAAAGTGACGTGAGAGGACTTTTTGAACATAACCTAAACTTCTCCTTTTCCCTTGTCTTCATATGTGGATTGTACAAATGTCCCATACACTTGCAATTAGACAAAACACAAAAGTTTGTGAAGTATTTTTGTTCTGGATAACATAAATAGATTATTGAATAGTTTGCATTAGAAATCACCTGACAAATATGCATGTATGCAATATTTTTGGTCGTATCCAAGGTAGTCATGTCCTCATCACATAATGTGCACAATGTGACCAAGGAGTTGATCACGGGATGATGTGTTACGGAACAAGTAAAGAGACTTGCCGGTAACGAGATTGAACAAGGTATCGGGATACCGAAGATCGAATCTCGGGCAAGTATCGTACCGATAAACAAAGGGAATTGTATACGGGATTGGTTGAATCCTTGACATCGTGGTTCATCCGATGAGATCATCGTGGAGCATGTGGGAACCAACATGGGTATCCAGATCCCACTGTTGGTTATTGACCGGAGAGTTGTCTCGGCCATGTCTGCATGACTCCCGAACCCGTAGGGTCTACACACTTAAGGTTCGATGATGCTAGGGTTATAGGGAAAGTATGTACGTGGTTACCAAATGTTGTTCGTAGTCCCGGATGAGATCCCGAACGTCACGAGGAGTTCCGGAATGGTCCGGAGGTAAAGATTGATATATAGAAACTATGGTTTTGGCCACCGGAAGTGTTCCGGGCATCACCGGTAGTGTACCGGGACCACCGGAGGGGTCCGGGGGTCCACCAGGTGGGGCCACCAGCCCCGGAGGCCTACATGGGCCAATAGTGGGAAGGGACCAGCCCCTAGGTGGGCTGGGGCGCCTCCCTCCAAGGCCCAAGGCGCCTCCAAGAGGGGAGGGGGGGCAAACCCTAGGGAAGATGGGCCCTAAGGCCCACCCTAGGTGCGCCTCCCCCTCTCCCCCTTGTGGCCGCCACCCTAGATGGGATCTAGGGCTGCCACACCCCTTGGGGTGGAAACCCTAGGTGGGGGCGCAGCCCTCCCTCTCCCCCTATATATAGTGGAGGCAAAGGGGCAGCCCAACACACGAAGTTCTTCCCCTGTTGGCGCAGCCCTACCCCTCTCCCTCCTCGTCTCTCGTAGTGCTTGGCGAAGCCCTGCTGGAGTCCCGCGCTCCTCCACCACCACCACGCCATCGTGCTGCTGCTGGACGGAGTCTTCCCCAACCTCTCCTTCTCCCCTTGCTGGATCAAGGCGTAGGAGACGTCACCGGGCTGCACGTGTGTTGAACGCGGAGGCGCCGTTGTTCGGCGCTTAGATCGGAATCAACCGCGATTTGAATTGCTACGAGTATGACTCCTCCATCCACGTTCTTGCAACACTTCCGCTTAGTGATCTACAAGGGTATGTAGATGCACTCCCCTTCCCTTCGTTGCTAGATTACTCCATAGATTGATCTTGGTGATGCGTAGAAAATTTTAAATTTCTGCTACGATCCCCAACAGTGGCATCATGAGCTAGGTCTATGTGTAGTTTCTATGCACGAGTAGAACACAAGTTGTTGTGGGCGTCGATTTTGTCAATTTACTTGTCGTTACTAATCTTATCTTGATTCGGCGGCATCGTGGGATGAAGCGGCCTAGACCGACCTTACACGTACTCTTACCTGAGACTGGTTCCATCGACTGACATGCACTAGTTGCATAAGGTGGCTAGAGGGTGTCTGTCTCTCCCACTTTAGTCGAATCGGATTTGATGAAAAGGGTCCTTATGAAGGGTAAATAGAAATTGGCATATCACGTTGTGGTTTTGGCGTAGGTAAGAAACGTTCTTGTTAGAAACCTATAGCAGCCATGTAAAAACTTGCAACAACAATTAGAGGACGTCTAACTTGTTTTTACAGCATATGCCTTGTGATGTGATATGGCCAAAAGGATGTGATGAATCATATATGTGATGTATGAGATTGATCATGTTCTTGTAATAGGAATCACGACTTGCATGTCGATGAGTATGACAATCGGCAGGAGCCATAGGAGTCGTCTTAATTTATTTATGACCTGCGTGTCAACATAAACGTCATGTAATTGCTTTACTTTATTGCTAAAGCGTTAGCCATAGTAGTAGAAGTAATAGATGACGAGACAACTTCAAGAAGACACGATGATGGAGATCATGATGATGGAGATCATGGTGTCATGCCGGTGACAACGATGATCATGGAGCCCCAAAGATGGAGATCATAAGGAGCAAAATGATATTGGCCATATCATGTCACTATTTGATTGCATGTGATGTTTATCATGTTTTACATCTTATTTGCTTAGAACGACGGTAGCTTAAATAAGATGATCCCTCACTAAAATTTCAAGAAAAGTGTTCCCCCTAACCGTGCACCGTTGTGAAGGTTCGTTGTTTCGAAGCACCACGTGATGATGGGTGTGATAGATTCTAACGTTCGAATACAAAGGGTGTTGACGAGCCTAGCATGTACAGACATGGCCTCGGAACACATGTGAAACACTTAGGTTGACTTGACGAGCCTAGCATGTACAGACATGGCCTCGGAACACGGAAGACCGAAAGGTCGAACATGAGTCGTATAGAAGATACGATCAATATGAGATGTTCACCGTTGATGACTAGTCCATCTCACGTGATGTCTTTGCAAATATGTTGTAGATAAATAGCTCACGTTGTTGCTCCCTATTTCAATACGTTCCTAGAGAAAGACCAAGTTGAAAGATATTGTAAGCAATGATGCGGACTGGGTCCGTAGTCCGAGGAGTGTCCTCACTGCTACACAAAAGGCTTACGTCTTTGATGCACCGCTCGATGTGCAAACCCCTACAACATCGTCTGTGGATGTTGTGAACACCTGACAGACACATCCTGATGACTACTTGATAGTTTAGTGCACCATACTTCACGGCTTAGAATCGGGATTCCAATGACGTTTTTGAACGCCATAAGACATATGAGATGTTCCAAGAGCTGAAATTGGGATTTCAGGCTCATGCCCTTGTTGAGAGGTATGAGAACTCTGACAAGTTCTTTTGCCAACAAGATGGAGGAGAATAGCTCAGCTAGTGAGCATGTGCTCAGAATGTCTGGGTGCTACAATCACTTAAATCAACTGGGAGTTAAACTTCCAAATAAGATAGTGATTGATAGAGTTCTCTAGCCACTATCAGTAAGCCACTAGATCTTCGTGATGAACTATGACATGCAAGGGATGGAGTTAATCCCGGAGTTGTTCGCGGTGCTTAAGACCGCAAAAGGTAGAAATCAAGAAGGAGCATCAAGTGTTGATGGTTTAACAAGACCACTAGTTTCAAGAAGGGCAAGGGCTAGAAGGGAAACTTCATGGATGGCAAACCAGTTGCCGCTCCAGTGAAGGAACCCAAGGTTGAACCCAAACCCGAGATTGAGTGCTTCTATTGTAAGGGGAATGGTCACTGGTAGCGGAATTACCCCAAATGCATGGTAGATAAGAAGGCAGGCAACTTCAACAAAGTATATACGTGTTATTAATGTGTACCTCACTAGTACTCCTGGTAGCACCTGGGTATTGGATACCGGTTCAGTTACTATTATTGGTGACTTGAAGCAAAAGCTACGGACTAAACGGAGACTGGCTAAGGGCGAGCTGACGATGTGTGTTGGAAGTGTTTCCAAAGTTGATGAGATCACCATCGCACGCTCCATCTGCCTTCGGGATTAGTATTGAACCTAGATAAATGTTATCAGGTGTCTACGTTGAGCATAAATATGATTAGATCATGTTCATTGCAATAAGGTTATTCATTTAAGTTAGAGAATAATGGTTATTCTGTTGACATGAATAATACCTTTCATGGTCATGCACCCTATGTGAATGGTTCATTGAATCTCGGTCGTGGTAATACACATGTTCACGCCAAAAGATGTAGAGTTAATAATGATAGTACCACTTTCTTGTGGCCCAGCCGCTTAGGTCATATTTGCGTAAGATGCATGAAGAAACTCCATGTCGATGGATGTTTGGAGTCACTTGATTTTGAATCACTTGACACATGCGAGCCATGCCTCATGGGAAGGATGACTAAGACCCCGTTTTCAGGTACAATGAAACGGGCAAGTGACTTGTTGGAAATCATACATGCTGATGCGTGTGATCCAATGAGAAATTGAAGCGTGCGGTGGATATCGCTATTTTCTCATCTTCACTGACAATTTGAGTAGATATAGGTATATTTACTTAATGAAGCACAAGTCTGAAACGTTTGAAAAGTTCAAGCGATTTCAGAGTGAAGTTAAGAATCATCATAACAAGAAGATCAAATTCCTACGATCTGATCAATGAGAATTTCTGAGTTATGAGTTTGGCAAACACTTAAGACATTGTGAATTGTTTCGCAGTTGAAGCCACCTGGAACACCACATCGTAATGGTGTGTCCGGACGTCGTAATCGAACCTTATGAGATATGGTGCGATCTATGATGTCTCTTACCGATCTACCGTTTTCATTTTGAGGTTATGCGTTAGAGACAACTGCATTCACTTTAGATAGGACACCATCTAAGTCCGTTGAGACGACGTCATATGAACATTGGTTTGGAAAGAAACCAAAGTTGTCGTTTCTTAATGTTTGGGGCTGTGATGCTTAAGGCTTTAGTCGGAGAAGCTCGAACCCAAAAGCGGACAAACACATCTTCATAGAATACCCAAAGGTGACAGTTGGGTATACCTTCTATCTCAGATCCGAGGGCAAATTGATTGTTGCTAAGAACGGGTCCTTTCTCGAGAAGGAGTTTCTCTCGAAAGAATTGAGTGGGAGGAAGATAGAACTTGATGAGGTTGTCGAACCTTTGTTTCAACCAGAGAGTGATGCAACACAGAAAGATGTTTTCTGTGGCGCCTACGTCTGTTGAAGAGGAAGTTAATGATAGTGATCATGAAGCTTCGGATCAAGTTGCTATCAGACCTCATAGGTCGACAAGGATATGTACTACTCCTGAGTGGTACGGTAATCCTGTCTTAGATATCATGTTGTTAGACAACAATGAACCTACGAGCTATGGAGAAGCGATGGTGGGCCCGTATTCCGATAAATGGTTAGAAGCTATGAAATCCGAGATAGGATCCATGAATCAGAACAAAGTATGGACTTTGGTGGACTTGCCCGATGATCGGCAAGCCATTGAGATAAATGGATCTTTAAGAAGAAGACGGACGTGGGTGGTAATGTTACCGTCTATGAAGCTCGACTTGTGGGAAAGAGTCTTTTCACAAGTTCAAGGAGTTGACTACGATGAGAATTTCTCACCCGTAGCGATGCTTAAGTCCATCGGAATCATGTTAGCATTAGCTGTATTTTTCGATTATGAAATCTGACAGATGGATGTCAAAACAAGTTTTCTTACCAGTTTTCGTAAGAAAAAGTTGTATATGATACAATAAAAGGTTTTGTCGATCCTAAGGATGCTAAAAGGTATGCTGGCTCCAGCAATCCTTCTATGGACTAGAGCAAGCATCTCGAAGTCAAAATATATGCTTTGATGGAGTGATCAAAGCTTTTAGGTTTATACAATGTTTGCTAGAAACTTGTATTTACAAGAAAGTGAGTGGGAGCACTACAACATTTCTGATAAGTATATGTGGATGACATATTGTTGATTCGAAATGATGTAGAATTTCTGGAAAGCATAAACGGCTGTTTGAAGAGTGATTTTCAAAGGAAGACCTGGATAAAGCTGCTTACATATTGGGCATCAAGATCTATAGAGATAGATCAAAACGCCTGATGATACTTTCAAAGAACACACACCTTGACATGTTTTTGAAGGAGTTCAAAATAGATCAGTCAAAGAAGGGGTTCTTACCTGAGTTGTAAGGTGTGAAGTTGAGTAAGACTCAAAGCTTGACCACGGAAGAAGAAAGAGGAAGGACGAAGGTCGTCCCCCATGCTTTTGTCATAGGCTCTATACGGTATGCCATGCTGAAGTACCGCACCTGATGTGTGCCTTGCCACATGTCTGGCAAGAGGGTACAAAGGTGATCTAGGAGAGGATCACCAGATAGCGGTCGAAATTATCCTTAGAGGAATAAGGAAATGTTTCTCAGTTATGGAGATGATAAAGAGTACGACGTAAAGAGTTACGTCGATGCAAGCTTAACACCTATCCGGATAGCTATGAGTAGAGATACCGGATATGTATAATGTGATGAGGTCATCAATACCATTGTTACACCCACAGCCCCTACTGTTACATATACTGGACCAATTACTAGAGCTCGCGCACGCCAATTAAATTACCAGGTACTTTCGTTTCTTGGTAATGATTCTAATGTTCATGAGATTATGATGCTGCCTAAATTGGATACATTTGTTTTGCTTACAAATGAAGGGCCTAGCTTGGAGAAGGATGAACATTGGAGCAAGAACACGCATGGAGTTGATGGCATGCGCAAGGGGATCAAGAACGGAGTTACAAGTGATGATTTCAGGACTTTGAAGCCGCCATAAGGAGTGCATGAAGCCTTGGACGAAATATACAAGATGCCACTTCATAATATTCGTCCATAGGTTATTCTAGGTGCTGCGTCACCTTATTAATGGGCCAGGCCCATGTAATTTCGAAATACTTAAGTATAGGCTATTTTTAGAGTCCGTATGTGTGGGGAAACAAGAGTTAGGGTTGGTTTCGGACCCCACCCTCAAGGGCCACGAAATTCCCCCCTCTTCCTCCATATATACAGCCCTTAGGGCGTCGTTTAGACTTTGGGTTTTGTTTAGATTAAAAGTTCGCCATAGCTGCAACTTCGCGTACTTCGTTTGTGTCCAACGACCAGACCAAGACGTCACAGAACCCCACCTTGATCAATAAAGCTTTCATCTTATATTCGCAATATCCCGATTGCAATCTCAGTTTCTTGCTAGTTCTTCGTTTGCTCGCAGGAAACAGACCCTCATGGTCAGGTTGATCGTGCTCCGGCGTGGTCAATAACCCTCGGAAGTTGGTTTAGCGATTGCTAAGGCGCGACGTCTCGCACATTCGTAGTCGGATCGTCAAGGTCGACTCCCACAGAAAACGATAGCCACCATCTCATCGAAACATCGGGACACCTTAGCCTCTATCAAGTGGTATCAGATTTCCAGGTTGCTCGGTGAGATTTTACAGTTTTTTGTAGATTAGATCGAGTCTGTTCTTCATACCTACAGTCCACAAAAAAGCCAAAAAAAATTAGGGTTAGTTCATCATATCCGAACCAATCTAAGCCTTTGCATAATCTTTTTAGGGTTTTTGCTTTGTTGAATTTGCGGTTGCATCGTCGTGTCAAGTTGCTGGTCTTAGAGTCTAGTCTTTTAGAGTTTCGAGTTCTGGTCATAAGTTGTCACGCCGCCGCCGCACCATCATCATCGCCCATCTACCACTTTTGCTTATCCGCCACCGCTCTGAATCCATATCCATATACCACCACCAATCCGTATCCATATACCACCACCAATCTGTATCCATATACCACCACTGCTACCATATACCACCACCGCTGCCATATACCACAACCATATATCCACCACCAATCCGAGTTCTTCTCATATTAGGTTTGTTCTTGAGATCAATCTAAATTCCGATTTGTGTTTCCTTGCCTGCGTAGGTCTTGAAAAAAAAAAGAGTCTGGAGACCCCCGGGCAGTTTCTAGGCCAAAATTTTCATGGGCAAATTTTTTTCCCTATCCTATTTTTAGGCTTTTCTGAGTCTTTTGAGCCACGTGCCATCATAGTGATTTTTTGTCGCACTTTTTCGTCGTCGCTGCCCTGATTTCCGGAAAAAAAATCGTGCCCATCCTATCAGTTTGACGAGGGAAGAGTTTTGAGACACTCGCCATTATAGTGATTTTTCGCAAAAAAAGAGCGCAAAAAAAAGGAGCGCAAAAAAAAGAGCGAAAAAAAAGAGTTCCAGAGTGTGCTTTTCCCTTATTTACGTGCAGCGCCGTGATTTTGTTAGTGTTCTAGGCTCGCGTCTCTAGCACGGTCTAGCCTAGGACCAGCACAGTACCGTCGTTGAGCGTTTATTCAACTTTGAATCTCTGAATTGATTATTGTTGACCCTTTTTGCTACCATACTATAAGCCTTCCCAGCTCCACATACATCTACGTCGTGCGTTTGACTCTCCCTGGCAATCGCTCTATCCAAGCTTTTGAGAGTTTTGACTATAACGGTTGCCGATCACCACCTGCTGCTGGGTAAGAACTGGTAAGAATTTGAGATTTGCTTGACGGATTTGTGACACCCGCCACCACCACCACTTGTTAGTAGTCTGTAGGATCATATTCTTGTGTGTTTCTATTGCTGCTAACCATGCCAGGATCACAAGCCGACGAGACTGACTGGGAGAACTTGACGAACAAGGAGCTTCATGATACGTTTCAGCAAATGATGAGTGTACAGGTGCAAGATGTGATAAACAGATTTGAAGAGGCCATGGAGAAGATAGATGGCATGGAGAAGACGTTTGAAACAAAGCTCGATAACAAGTTTGCTGAATTGCTTTCGTGTTTTCCACGTGCCACCACCAGCACAGCAACAGCCAGGTCGTCCATATGCAAATAATGGCAATGGTAGGGCTCACCCTGATAGAGGCAAAGGTGTCCCGTCTTTCGATGAGATGATGGATATCGCTTTGTTGGAAGTCGACTTTGACGATCCGACTACGAACGTGCGAGGACGTCGCGCCTTAGCAATCGCTAAACCAACTCCGAGAGGTTATTGACCACGCCGGAGCACGATCAACCTGACCACGAGGGTCTGTTTCCTGCGAGCAAACAAAGAACAAGCAAGAAACTGAGATTGCAATCTGGATATTGCGAATATAAGATGAAAGCTTTATTGTTCAAGGTGGGGTTCTGTGACGCCTTTGTCTGGTCGTTGAACACAAACGAAGTACGCGAAGTTGCAGCTATGGCGACCTTTTAATCTAAACAAAACCCAAAGTCTAAACGATGCCCTAAGGGCTGTATATATGGAGGAAGAGGGGGGAATTTCGTGGCCCTTGGTGGAGGGGTCCGAAATCAACCCTATCTCTTGTTTCCCCACACATACGGACTCTAAAAATAGCCTATACTTATGTATTTCGAAATTACATGGGCCTGGCCCAATAATAAGGTGACGCAGCACCTAAAATAGCATCGGGACGAAATTTATGAAGTGGCATCTTGTATATTTCGTCCAAGGCTTCATGCACCCATTATGGTGGCTTCAAAGTCCTGAAATCATCACTTGTAACTCTGTTCTTGTTCCCCTTGCGCATGCCATCATCTCCATGCTTGTTCTTGCTCCAATGTTCATCCTTCTCCAAGCTAGGCCCTTCATTTGTAAGCAAAACAAATGTATCCAATTTAGGCAGCATCATATTCTCATGAACATTAGAATCATTACCAAGAAACGAAAGTACCTGGTAATTTAGTTGGCGTGCACGAGCTCTAGTAATTGGTCCAGTATGTATAGCAGCAGGGGCTGTGGGTGTAACAATTGTATTGATATCCTCATCATCCTCCCCTTCTTGAAATGAAGTCGTCCTCGACGGAAGTTCATCTTCCTCACCCAAATAAGGCTTCAAATCTGCAATGTTAAAAGTGGGACTAACCCCAAAATCTGCAGGCAGCTCAAGTTTATATGCATTATCATTTATTTTCTCTAACACCTTAAAGGGACCATCAGCACGTGGCATTAACTTTGATTTGCGCAAATCAGGAAATCTATCCTTACGCAAATGTAACCAAACAAGATCTCCAGGTGCAAACACAACATGTTTTCTACCCTTATCTCTAGCAAGTTTATATTTCGCATTCATGCGCTCAATGTTTTCCTTAGTTAACTCATGCATTTTTAAAATCAATTCAGCACGTTGTTTAGCATCAAAATTAACCTTCTCCGAAGATGGAAGAGGCAACAAATCAATAGGTGCACGAGGTAGGAAACCATACACAACTTCAAAAGGGCACATCTTAGTAGTAGAATGCAATGAACGATTATAAGAAAATTCAATATGAGGCAAGCATTCCTCCCACATTTTCTTATTATTCTTCAAAACAGCCCTAAGCATAGTAGACAACGTTCTATTGACTACTTTAGTTTGTCCATCAGTTTGGGGGTGACAAGTAGTACTAAAAAGCAGTTTAGTCCCCAACTTAGCCCATAAACATCTCCAAAAGTGGCTAAGAAATTTAGTATCACGATCTGAAACAATAGTATTTGGCACACCATGCAAGCGAATAATTTCACGAAAGAACAAATCAGCAACATTAACAGCATCATCACTTTTATGACATGGTATAAAGTGTGCCATTTTCGAGAATCTATCCACGACAACAAATATGCTATCCCTCCCCTTCTTTGTTCGAGGTAAACCTAAAACAAAGTCCATAGATATATCCTCCCAAGGAACACTAGGTACAGGCAAAGGCATATATAAACCATGAGGATTGAGTCGTGACTTAGCTTTTTGACATGTAGTGAAGCGAGCAATAAAACGCTCAACATCCCGTCTCATCTTTGGCTAAAAGAAATGTGTAGCAAGTACGTCCTCCGTCTTCTTCACGCCAAAGTGTCCCATTAATCCTCCTCCATGCGCCTCCTGCAACAACAAAAGACAAACGGAGCTAGCTGGAATGCATAGCTTGTTAGCACGAAACACAAATCCATCGTTAACAACAAACTTGTTCCACATTCTTCCTTCTTTACAATTCTGCATTACATCTTTAAAATCAGCATCATGCACATATTGATCTTTGATGGTCTCCAAACCAAATATTTTGAAGTCAAGTTGTGAAAGCATAGTATAGCGACGAGACAATGCATCAGCAATAACATTTTCTTTTCCCTTCTTGTGTTTAATGACATAAGGGAAAGTCTCAATGAATTCAACCCATTTAGCATGTCTACGATTCAGTTTAGCTTGACTTTTAATATGTTTCAAAGATTCATGATCAGAATGTATAACAAATTCTTTGGGCCATAAATAATGTTGCCATGTTTCTAAAGTCCGCACAAGAGCATATAATTCTTTATCATAAGTAGAATAATTCAGACTAGGCCCACTCAATTTTTCAGAAAAGTATGCAACAGGTTTGCCATCTTGTAATAACACACCTCCTAATCCAATTCCACTAGCATCACATTCAAGCTCAAAAATCTTATTAAAATCAGGAAGTTGGAGTAAAGGAGCATGTGTCAACTTATCTTTCAATACCGTGAAGGCTTCTTCCTGTGCAGTACCCCAAAGAAAAGGCACATCTTTCTTTGTAAGCTCATTGAGAGGTGCAGCAATGGTGCTGAAATCTCTCACAAAACGCCTATAGAATCCAGCGAGGCCAAGAAAACTCCTCACTTGTGTGACCGTTTTGGGCTGCGGCCAACTCTCAATAGCTTCAATCTTGGCTTTATCAACTTCAATTCCCTGTGGAGTAACAACATAGCCAAGAAAAGATACTCGGTCGGTGCAAAAGGTGCACTTCCCAAGGTTACCAAACAAACGTGCTTCACGTAGAGCAATAAAAACAGCACGTAAATGTTCCAAATGTTCTTCCAAAGATCTGCTATAAATCAATATGTCATCAAAGTAAACTACCACAAATCGTCCAATGAAAGCACGTAAAACTTCGTTCATTAATCTCATGAAAGTACTAGGTGCATTAGTTAACCCAAAAGGCATGACTAACCACTCATATAATCCAAACTTAGTTTTAAATGCTGTTTTCCATTCATCTCCCAATTTCATACGAATTTGATGGTAGCCACTACGCAAATCAACTTTGGAGAATATTGTAGAGCCACTCAATTCACCAAGCATATCATCTAGCCTAGGAATAGGATGACGATAACGAATAGTAATATTATTAATGCCTCTACAATCAACACACATACGTGATGTACCATCCTTTTTCGGCACTAGAATAATAGGAACAGCACAAGGACTAAGGGATTCGCGTATATAACCTTTGTCGAGAAGCTCTTGTACTTGACGCATAATCTCCTTCGTCTCCTCTGGATTGGTACGGTATGGTGCACGGTTTGGCAGTGAAGCACCGGGAATTAAGTCAATCTGATGCTCAATCCCTCGAATAGGCGGTAATCCCGGTGGCACGTCTTGTGGAAAGACGTCAGCGAACTCCTGCAAAATGTTAGTGACAGCAGGAGGCAAAGAGGAAGGCACGTCCTCGAATGAAAATAATGCCTCTTTGCACACAAAAGCATAGCAAATAGATTTGCTGAAATCTAGCTCATCAATATCAGATTTGGTCGCAAATAAACATGCACTTTTCAATTTAATTTCAGAAGCAACACTAGATGGTTTATTATTAGGCTTCATTTGTTGCTCAAATTCTTTTGCCACAATCTGATTTTCACTCTTATTCGTCTCCTGTTTTGCTTTATTAGCTCTATTAATATCATCTTTCAAAATGGAATCAGGAGTCATAGGAAGCAAAGTAATATTTTTATCCTTATGAACAAGAGTATAGTGATTGTTTCTACCATGGTGTACAGAATTTTTATCAAATTGCCATGGTCTACCAAGTAATAAGGAACATGCTTGCATAGGTACCACATCACAATCAACATAATCAGCATATGTAGAGATACTAAAATGCACACGAACAGTACGTGTTACCTTAACCTTGCCGCTGTTGTTGAACCATTGGATGTAGTAAGGATGTGGATGTGGTCTTGTGGTGAGAGAAAGCTTCTCCACCATCTCCATGCTAGCCAAGTTTGCTCTGATACCACTTGATAGAGGCAAAGGTGTCCCGTCTTTCGATGAGATGGTGGATTTCGCTTTGGTGGAAGTCGACTTTGACGATCCGACTACGAACGTGCGAGGACGTCGCGCCTTAGCAATCGCTAAACCAACTCCGAGAGGTTATTGACCACGCCGGAGCACGATCAACCTGACCACGAGGGTCTGTTTCCTGCGAGCAAACGAAGAACAAGCAAGAAACTGAGATTGCAATCTGGATATTGCGAATATAAGATGAAAGCTTTATTGATCAAGGTGGGGTTCTGTGACGCCTTTGTCTGGTCGTTGAACACAAACGAAGTACGCGAAGTTGCAGCTATGGCGAACTTTTAATCTAAACAAAACCCAAAGTCTAAACGATGCCCTAAGGGCTGTATATATGGAGGAAGAGGGGGTGGATTTCATGGCCCTTGGTGGAGGGGTCCGAAATCAACCCTATCTCTTGTTTCCCCACACATACGGACTCTAAAAATAGCCTATACTTATGTATTTCGAAATTACATGGGCCTGGCCCAATAATAAGGTGACGCAGCACCTAAAATAGCCTCGGGACGAAATTTATGAAGTGGCATCTTGTATATTTCGTCCAAGGCTTCATGCACACATTATGGTGGCTTCAAAGTCCTGAAATCATCACTTGTAACTCCGTTCTTGTTCCCCTTGCGCATGCCATCATCTCCATGCTTGTTCTTGCTCCAATGTTCATCCTTCTCCAAGCTAGGCCCTTCATTTGTAAGCAAAACAAATGTATCCAATTTAGGCAGCATCATATTCTCATGAACATTAGAATCATTACCAAGAAACGAAAGTACCTGATAATTTAGTTGGCGTGCACGAGCTCTAGTAATTGGTCCAGTATGTATAGCAGCAGGGGCTGTGGGTGTAACAATTGTATTGATGTCCTCATCAACGTATATAACCTTTGTCGAGAAGCTCTTGTACTTGACGCATAATCTCCTTCGTCTCCTCTGGATTGGTACGGTATGGTGCACGGTTTGGCAGTGAAGCACTGGGAATTAAGTCAATCTGATGCTCAATCCCTCGAATAGGCGGTAATCCCGGTGGCACGTCTTGTGGAAAAACGTCAGCGAACTCCTGCAAAATGTTAGTGACAGCAGGAGGCAAAGAGGAAGGCACGTCCTCGAATGAAAATAATGCCTCTTTGCACACAAAAGCATAGCAAACAGATTTGCTGAAATCTAGCTCATCAATATCAGATTTGGTGGCAAATAAACATGCACTTTTCAATTTAATTTCAGAAGCAACACTAGATGGTTTATTATTAGGCTTCATTTGTTGCTCAAATTCTTTTGCCACAATCTGATTTTCACTCTTACTCGTCTCCTGTTTTGCTTTATTAGCTCTATTAATATCATCTTTCAAAATGGAATCAGGAGTCATAGGAAGCAAAGTAATATTTTTATCCTTATGAACAAGAGTATAGTGATTGTTTCTACCATGGTGTACAGAATTTTTATCAAATTGCCATGGTCTACCAAGTAATAAGGAACATGCTTGCATAGGTACCACATCACAATCAACATAATCAGCATATGTAGATATACTAAAATGCACACGAACAGTACGTGTTACCTTAACCTTGCCGCTGTTGTTGAACCATTGGATGTAGTAAGGATGTGGATGTGGTCTTGTGGTGAGAGAAAGCTTCTCGACCATCTCCATGCTAGCCAAGTTGTTGCAGCTCCCTCCGTCTATGATGACGCGCACAGAACGTTCCTTCACAACTCCCTTGGTCTGGAACAAATTGTGCCTCTGATTTTGCTCAGCTTGTGTGATCTGCACACTCAAAACACGTTGAGCAACTAAACATTCATACCTGTCAGCGTCTTCAGGAGCCATGTATTGCGTCTCATTATCAGAATCATCTCCACCATGTTCTTCACGTGTAATAAGAGCCAAAGTCTCCTCATCATAGTCACTAGCGGACTCATATCCACCATCCGCGGTAGCAATCATCACACGCGGAGATTTGCATTCTCTCGCATAATGACCTCCTCCCTTACAACGACGACAAATAATATCACTTGTTTGCCCTGTTGATGCTATGGAAGAAGAAGAACGCTGTGTAGGCCCCGTAGGTGCGCTCTTGGCAGATAATGGTGGTTGTGCCAGTTTTCTTGTATCACGGCTGGAGGTGGCACCTGATGGAGGTGCTGGTGCAGTTGAAGTAGAAGATGCACGTGGTGTCCATGATGAAGGTCGGCCTGCAGAAAAGTTAGTTCGCCCCAATGCATGTCGATCCTGCACTTCACGTTCAGCTTTACAAGCAAGATGGAATAAACGAGTGATATTAGTATACTCCTTATAGTCTAGAATGGTCTGAATCTCTCTATTTAATCCACCCAGAAAACGTGCAAGCATAGCTTCATTCTCCTCAACAATACCACATCTAATCATGCCAGTTTGTAATTCCTGATAATATTCTTCTACAGAATTTTTTCCTTGTCTTAAACGCTGCAATTTTTGAAGCAATTCACGTTGATAATATGGTGGAACCCAACGCGTACGCATAGCAGTTTTCAAAGCAGCCCAAGTAGTTGGAATAGGATATAATCTACAATGTTCAGACCACCATACACATGCAAACTAGTGAAAGCACAAACAGCAGCAGCAACTCGTCTCTCCTCAGGATATTGTAAACATGTAAATCGTTGTTCAGTTTCTAACTCCCAAGTAAGATATATATCAGGAACATATCTACCCTCAAATGGTGGAATATTCAATTTCAGTTTAGGAATATGGACATCATCTCGTACCTGAGGTGGTGGTGCAGGCCTACCATTACGAATATATACCTGAGGTCGACCTGCTGGTGGTGGTGCTGGTGGCTGCTCGTAGATCTGATTTTGATCAACCTCATCCTCATAATCGCCCGCATACTCATCATCCTCCTGGGTACCAGCAACAGCAGTAGCAGGAGCCACAGAAGTATCAACAACAGCACCAACAGTTTGGCCAAACGCAAGAGGAACACGGCTCGCTCGGCGAAGGTCTATTTCGCGACGTGGAGGTAGTCGTTGTTGTTGTTGTTGGAGAGGTGCGTTAGGTGCAGCGGGTGGTGGTGGTGGAAGACGCGCGAGCAATTCATTAAATCTGTTATCGAGCTTTGTTTCGAACGTCTTCTCAAGGCCAGTGATCTTCTCCATGGCCTCTTCAAAATTGTTCAGCACATCTTGCACCTGTTCAGTCATCATTTGCTGAAACTTATCATGAAGCTCCTTGTTCGATAAATTCTCCCAGTCAATCTCGTCGGCTTGTGATCCTGGCATGGTTAGCAGCAATAGAAACACACAAGAATATGATCCTACAGACTACGAACAAGTGGTGGTGGTGGGTGTCACAAATCCGTCAAGCAAAACTCAAATTCTTACCAGTTCTTACCCAGCAACAGGCGGTGATCGGCAACCGTTGTAGTCAAAACTCTCAAAGCTTGGATAGAGCGATTACTAGGGAGAGTCAAACGCACGACGTAGATGTATGTGGAGCTGGGAAGGCTTATACTATGGTAGCAAAAAGGGTCAGCAATAATCAATTCAGAGATGCAAAGTTGAATAAACGCTCAACGATGGTACTGTGCTGGTCCTAGGCTAGACTGTGCTAGAGACGCGAGCCTAGAACACCAACAAAATCACGGCACGGCACGTAAACAAGGGAAAAGCACACTCTGAATTTTTTTTTTCGCTCTTTTTTTTGCGCTCTTTTTTTTTGCGCTCTTTTTTTTTTGCGAAAAATCACTATAATGGCGAGTGTCTCAAAACTCTTCCTAGCTCAAACTGACAGGATGGGCACGAAATTTTTCGACCAAATTTTTTTTTTCGACTGCCCGGACCCAAAAACTGGAAACGGGTCAAAAAAAACTTCCTATAATGGCACCTTTCTCAAAACACTCAGAAACACCTAAAAATAGGATAGCCAGAATTTTTTTCGAAAAATGCGTTTTCGAAAAATTTTGGGCCTAAACGGAGCGTGGCTACCCGACAAGGAAACACGAATCGGAATCTAGATGGATCCCGAAAACAAACCTAATAAGCAAGGAACTCGGATTGGTGGTGGATATATGGTGGTGGTATATGGCAGCGGTGGTGGTAGCGGTGGTAGTATATGGATATGGATCGGTGGTGGTATATGGACACGGACTGGTGGTGGTATATGGATACGGATTCGGTGCGTTGGTGGTAGATGGCAGGGGCGATGATGATGGTGCGGCGGCGGCGTGACAACTTATGACCAGAACTCAAAACTCTAAAAGACTAGACTCTAAGACCAGCAACTAGACACGACGATGCAACCGCAAATTCAACAAAGCAAAACTCTAAAAAGATTATGCAAAGGCTCAGATTGGTTCGGATATGATGAACTAACCCTAATTTTTTTTGGCTTTTTCGTGGACTGTAGGTATGAAGAACAGACTCGATCTAAACTACGAAAAACTGTAAAATCTCACCGAGCAACCTGGAAATCTGATACCACTTGATAGAGGCAAAGGTGTCCTGTCTTTCGATGAGATGATGGATATCGCTTTGTTGGAAGTCGACTTTGACGATCCGACTACGAACGTGCGAGGACGTCGCGCCTTAGCAATCGCTAAACCAACTCCGAGAGGTTATTGACCACGCCGGAGCACGATCAACCTGACCACGAGGGTCTGTTTCCTGCGAGCAAACGAAGAACAAGCAAGAAACTGAGATTGCAATCTGGATATTGCGAATATAAGATGAAAGCTTTATTGATCAAGGTGGGGTTCTGTGACGCCTTTGTCAGGTTGTTGAACACAAACGAAGTACGCGAAGTTGCAGCTATGGCGAACTTTTAATCTAAACAAAACCCAAAGTCTAAACGATGCCCTAAGGGCTGTATATATGGAGGAAGAGGGGGGAATTTCGTGGCCCTTGGTGGAGGGGTCCGAAATCAACCCTATCTCTTGTTTCCCCACACATACGGACTCTAAAAATAGCCTATACTTATGTATTTCGAAATTACATGGGCCTGGCCCAATAATAAGGTGACGCAGCACCTAAAATAGCCTCGGGACGAAATTTATGAAGTGGCATCTTGTATATTTTGTCCAAGGCTTCATGCACCCATTATGGTGGCTTCAAAGTCCTGAAATCATCACTTGTAACTCCGTTCTTGTTCCCCTTGCGCATGCCATCATCTCCATGCTTGTTCTTGCTCCAATGTTCATCCTTCTCCAAGCTAGGCCCTTCATTTGTAAGCAAAACAAATGTATCCAATTTAGGCAGCATCATATTCTCATGAACATTAGAATCATTACGAAGAAACGAAAGTACCTGGTAATTTAGTTGGCGTGCACGAGCTCTAGTAATTGGTCCAGTATGTATAGCAGCAGGGGCTGTGGGTGTAACAATTGTATTGATGTCCTCATCATCCTCCCCTTCTTGAAATGAAGTCGTCCTCGACGGAAGTTCATCTTCCTCACCCAAATAAGGCTTCAAATCTGCAATGTTAAAAGTGGGACTAACCCCAAAATCTGCAGGCAGCTCAAGTTTATATGCATTATCATTTATTTTCTCTAACACCTTAAAGGGACCATCAGCACGTGGCATTAGCTTTGATTTGCGCAAATCAGGAAATCTATCCTTACGCAAATGTAACCAAAACAAGATCTCCAGGTGCAAACACAACATGTTTTCTACCCTTATCTCCAGCAAGTTTATATTTAGCATTCATACGCTCAATGTTTTCCTTAGTTAACTCATGCATTTTTAAAATCAATTCAGCACGTTGTTTAGCATCAAAATTAACCTTCTCCGAAGATGGAAGAGGCAACAAATCAATAGGTGCACGAGGTAGGAAACCATACTGATAGAGGCAAAGGTGTCCCGTCTTTCGATGAGATGGTGGATTTCGCTTTGGTGGAAGTCGACTTTGACGATCCGACTACGAACGTGCGAGGACGTCGCGCCTTAGCAATCGCTAAACCAACTCCGAGAGGTTATTGACCACGCCGAGGCACGATCAACCTGACCACGAGGGTCTGTTTCCTGCGAGCAAACGAAGAACAAGCAAGAAACTAAGATTGCAATCTGGATATTGCGAATATAAGATGAAAGCTTTATTGATCAAGGTGGGGTTCTGTGACGCCTTTGTCTGGTCGTTGAACACAAACGAAGTACGCGAAGTTGCAGCTATGGCGAACTTTTAATCTAAACAAAACCCAAAGTCTAAACGATGCCCTAAGGGCTGTATATATGGAGGAAGAGGGGGGAATTTCGTGGCCCTTGGTGGAGGGGTCCGAAATCAACCCTATCTCTTGTTTCCCCACACATACGGACTCTAAAAATAGCCTATACTTATGTATTTCGAAATTACATGGGCCTGGCCCAATAATAAGGTGACGCAGCACCTAAAATAGCCTCGGGACGAAATTTATGAAGTGGCATCTTGTATTTCGTCCAAGGCTTCATGCACCCATTATGGTGGCTTCAAAGTCCTGAAATCATCACTTGTAACTCCGTTCTTGTTTCCCTTGCGTATGCCATCATCTCCATGCTTGTTCTTGCTCCAATGTTCATCCTTCTCCAAGCTAGGCCCTTCATTTGTAAGCAAAACAAATGTATCCAATTTAGGCAGCATCATATTCTCATGAACATTAGAATCATTACCAAGAAACGAAAGTACCTGGTAATTTAGTTGGCGTGCACGAGCTCTAGTAATTGGTCCAGTATGTATAGCAGCAGGGGCTGTGGGTGTAACAATTGTATTGATGTCCTCATCACACCCTCAGGTACGAGATCATGACCATCTCCCTAACTAAAATTGAATATTCCACCATTTGAGGGTAGATATGTTCCTGATATATATCTTACTTGGGAGTTAGAAACTGAACAACGATTTACATGTTTACAATATCCCGAGGAGAGACGTGTTCCTGCTGCTGTTTGTGCATTCACTAGTTTTGCATGTGTTTGGTGGTCTGAGGATTGTAGATTATATCCTATTCCTGCTACTTGGGCTGCTTTGAGAACTGCTATGCGTACTCGTTGGGTTCCACCATATTATCAACGTGAATTACTTCAAAAATTGCAGCGCTTAAGACAGGGAAAAAATTATGTAGAAGAATATTATCAGGAATTACAAACTGGCATGATTAGATGTGGTATTGTTGAGGAGAATGAAGCTATGCTTGCACGTTTTATGGGTGGATTAAATAGAGAGATTCAGACGATTCTAGAGTATAAGGAGTATACTAATATCACTCGTTTATTCCATCTTGCTTGTAAAGCTGAACGTGAAGTGGAGGATCGACAGGCATTGGCGCGGACTAACTTTTCTGCAGGTCGACCTTCATCATGGACACCACGTGCATCATCTACTTCCACACGTTCTGCTACACCGGCGCCTCCGTCGGCTGCCACCTCCAACCGTGATATAATAAAGCAGGCACAATCACCACTATCTGCCAAGAGCACACCTTCTGGGCCTGCAAAGAGCTCTTCTTCATCCATGGCATCAACAGGGCAAACACATGATATTATTTGTCGACGTTGCAAGGGTGGAGGTCATTATGCGAGAGAATGCCCATCTAAGCGTGTGATGATTGTTACTGAGGATGGTGGGTATGAGTCCGCTAGTGACTATGATGAGGAGACTTTGGCTCTTATTACACATGAAGAACACGGTGGAGATGATTCTGATCATGAGACGCAATACATGGCTCCTGAAGATGCTGACAGGTATGAATGTTTAGTTGCTCAACGTGTTTTGAGTGTGCAGGTTACACAAGCTGAGCAAAATCAGAGGCATAATTTGTTCCATACAAAGGGAGTTGTGAAGGAACGTTCTGTTCGCGTGATCATAGATGGAGGGAGCTGCAATAACTTGGCTAGCATGGAGATGGTGGAGAAGCTATCTCTCACCACAAGACCACATCCACATCCTTACTACATGCAATGGTTCAACAACAGCGGCAAGGTTAAGGTAACACGTACTGTTCGTGTGCATTTTTGATGTGGTACCTATGCAAGCATGTTCCTTATTACTTGGTAGACCATGGCAATTTGATAAAAATTCTGTACACCATGGTAGAAACAATCAGTATACTCTTGTTCATAACGATAAAAATATTACTTTGCTTCCTATGACTCCTGATTCCATTTTGAAAGATGATATTAATAGAGCTAATAAAGCAAAACAGGAGACAAATAAGAGTGAAAATCAGATTGTGGCAAAAGAATTTGAGCACCAAATGAAGCCTAATAATAAACCATCTACTGTTGTTTCTAAAATTAAATTGAAAAGTGCATGTTTACTTGCCACCAAATCTGATATTGATGAGCTAGATTTTAGCAAATCTGTTTGCTATGCTTTCGTGTGCAAAGAGGCATTATTTTCATTCAAGGACGTGCCTTCCTCTTTGCCCCCTGCTGTCACTAACATTTTGCAGGAGTTAGCTGACGTCTTTCCACAAGACGTGCCACCGGGATTACCACCTATTCGAGGGATTGAGCATCAAATTGACTTAATTCCCGGTGCTTCGCTACCCAACCGTGCACCATACCGTACCAATCCAGAGGAGACGAAGGAGATTATGCGTCAAGTACAAGAACTGCTTGACAAAGGTTATATACACGAATCCCGTAGTCCTTGTGCTGTTCCTATCATTTTAGTGCCGAAAAAGGATGGTACGTCGCGTATGTGCGTTGATTGTAGAGGCATTAATAATATTACTATTCGTTATCGTCATCCTATTCCTAGGCTAGATGATATGCTTGATGAATTGAGTGGCTCTACAATATTCTCCAAAGTTGATTTGCGTAGTGGATACCATCAAATTCGTATGAAATTGGGTGATGAATGGAAAACAACATTTAAAACTAACTTTGGATTATATGAGTGGTTAGTCATGCCTTTTGGGTTAACTAATTGATAGAGGCAAAGGTGTCCCGTCTTTCGATGAGATGATGGATATCGCTTTGGTGGAAGTCGACTTTGACGATCCGACTACGAACGTGCGAGGACGTCGCGCCTTAGCAATCGCTAAACCAACTCCGAGAGGTTATTGACCACGCCGGAGCACGATCAACCTGACCACGAGGGTCTGTTTCCTGCGAGCAAACGAAGAACAAGCAAGAAACTGAGATTGCAATTTGGATATTGCGAATATAAGATGAAAGCTTTATTGATCAAGGTGGGGTTCTGTGACGCCTTTGTCTGGTTGTTGAACACAAACGAAGTACGCGAAGTTGCAGCTATGGCGAACTTTTAATCTAAACAAAACCCAAAGTCTAAACGATGCCCTAAGGGCTGTATATATGGAGGAAGAGGGGGGAATTTCGTGGCCCTTGGTGGAGGGGTCCGAAATCAACCCTATCTCTTGTTTCCCCACACATACGGACTCTAAAAATAGCCTATACTTATGTATTTCGAAATTACATGGGCCTGGCCCAATAATAAGGTGACGCAGCACCTAAAATAGCCCCGGGACGAAATTTATGAAGTGGCATCTTGTATATTTCGTCCAAGGCTTCATGCACCCATTATGGTGGCTTCAAAGTCCTGAAATCATCACTTGTAACTCCGTTCTTGTTCCCCTTGCGCATGCCATCATCTCCATGCTTGTTCTTGCTCCAATGTTCATCCTTCTCCAAGCTAGGCCCTTCATTTGTAAGCAAAACAAATGTATCCAATTTAGGCAGCATCATATTCTCATGAACATTAGAATCATTACCAAGAAACGAAAGTACCTGGTAATTTAGTTGGCGTGCACGAGCTCTAGTAATTGGTCCAGTATGTATAGCAGCAGGGGCTGTGGGTGTAACAATTGTATTGATGTCCTCATCAGCAGGTCACACAAGCTGAGCAAAATCAGAGGCACAATTTGTTCCATACCAAGGGAGTTGTGAAGGAACGTTCTGTGCGCGTCATAATAGACGGAGGGAGCTGCAACAACTTGGCTAGCATGGAGATGGTGGAGAAGCTTTCTCTCACCACAAGACCACATTCACATCCTTACTACATCCAATGGTTCAACAACAGCGGCAAGGTTAAGGTAACACGTACTGTTCGTGTGCATTTTAGTATCTCTACATATGCTGATTATGTTGATTGTGATGTGGTACCTATGCAAGCATGTTCCTTATTACTTGGTAGATCATGGCAATTTGATAAAAATTCTGTACACCATGGTAGAAACAATCACTATACTCTTGTTTATAAGGATAAAAATATTACTTTGCTTCCTATGACTCCTGATTCCATTTTGAAAGATGATATTAATAGAGCTAATAAAGCACAACAGGAGAAGAATAAGAGTGAAAATCAGATTGTGGCAAAAGAATTTGAGCAACAAATGAAGCCTAATAATAAACCATCTAGTGTTGCTTCTGAAATTAAATTGAAAAGTGCATGTTTATTTGCCACCAAATCTGATATTGATGAGCTAGATTTCAGCAAATCTGTTTGCTATGCTTTTGTGTGCAAAGAGGCATTATTTTCATTCGAGGACGTGCCTTCCTCTTTGCCTCCTGCTGTCACTAACATTTTGCAGGAGTTCGCTGACGTTTTTCCACAAGACGTGCCACCGGGATTACCGCCTATTCGAGGGATTGAGCATCAGATTGACTTAATTCCCGGTGCTTCACTGCCAAACTGATAGAGGCAAAGGTGTCCCGTCTTTCGATGAGATGATGGATATCGCTTTGGTGGAAGTCGACTTTGACGATCCGACTACGAACGTGCGAGGACGTCGCGCCTTAGCAATCGCTAAACCAACTCCGAGAGGTTATTGACCACGCCGGAGCACGATCAACCTGACCACGAGGGTCTGTTTCCTGCGAGCAAACGAAGAACAAGCAAGAAACTAAGATTGCAATCTGGATATTGCGAATATAAGATGAAAGCTTTATTGATCAAGGTGGGGTTCTGTGACGCCTTTGTCTGGTCGTTGAACACAAACGAAGTACGCGAAGTTGCAGCTATGGCGAACTTTTAATCTAAACAAAAACCCAAAGTCTAAACGATGCCCTAAGGGCTGTATATATGGAGGAAGAGGGGGGGGGGAATTTCGTGGCCCTTGGTGGAGGAGTCCGAAATCAACCCTATCTCTTGTTTCCCCACACATACGGACTCTAAAAATAGCCTATACTTATGTATTTCGAAATTACATGGGCCTGGCCCAATAATAAGGTGACGCAGCACCTAAAATAGCCTCGGGGCGAAATTTATGAAGTGGCATCTTGTATATTTCGTCCAAGGCTTCATGCACCCATTATGGTGGCTTCAAAGTCCTGAAATCATCACTTGTAACTCCGTTCTTGTTCCCCTTGCGCATGCCATCATCTCCATGCTTGTTCTTGCTCCAATGTTCATCCTTCTCCAAGCTAGGCCCTTCATTTGTAAGCAAAACAAATGTATCCAATTTAGGCAGCATCATATTCTCATGAACATTAGAATCATTACCAAGAAACGAAAGTACCTGGTAATTTAGTTGGCGTGCACGAGCTCTAGTAATTGGTCCAGTATGTATAGCAGCAGGGGCTGTGGGTGTAACAATTGTATTGATGTCCTCATCATCTTGATAGAGGCAAAGGTGTCCCGTCTTTCGATGAGATGGTGGATTTTGCTTTGGTGGAAGTCGACTTTGACGATCCGACTACGAACGTGCGAGGACGTCGCCCCTTAGCAATCGCTAAACCAACTCCGAGAGGTTATTGACCACGCCGGAGCACGATCAACCTGACCACGAGGGTCTGTTTCCTGCGAGCAAACGAAGAACAAGCAAGAAACTAAGATTGCAATCTGGATATTGCGAATATAAGATGAAAGCTTTATTGATCAAGGTGGGGTTCTGTGACGCCTTTGTCTGGTCGTTGAACACAAACGAAGTACGCGAAGTTGCAGCTATGGCGAACTTTTAATCTAAACAAAACCCAAAGTCTAAACGATGCCCTAAGGGCTGTATATATGGAGGAAGAGGGGGGGAATTTCGTGGCCCTTGGTGGAGGGGTCCGAAATCAACCCTATCTCTTGTTTCCCCACAAATACGGACTCTAAAAATAGCCTATACTTATGTATTTCGAAATTACATGGGCCTGGCCCAATAATAAGGTGACGCAGCACCTAAAATAGCCTCGGGACGAAATTTATGAAGTGGCATCTTGTATATTTCGTCCAAGGCTTCATGCACCCATTATGGTGGCTTAAAAGTCCTGAAATCATCACTTGTAACTCCGTTCTTGTTCCCCTTGCGCATGCCATCATCTCCATGCTTGTTCTTGCTCCAATGTTCATCCTTCTCCAAGCTAGGCCCTTCATTTGTAAGCAAAACAAATGTATCCAATTTAGGCAGCATCATATTCTCATGAACATTAGAATCATTACCAAGAAACGAAAGTACCTGGTAATTTAGTTGGCGTGCACGAGCTCTAGTAATTGGTCCAGTATGTATAGCAGCAGGGGCTGTGGGTGTAACAATTGTATTGATGTCCTCATCACACCCTCAGGTACGAGATCATGACCATCTCCCTAACTAAAATTGAATATTCCACCATTTGAGGGTAGATATGTTCCTGATATATATCTTACTTGGGAGTTAGAAACTGAACAACGATTTACATGTTTACAATATCCCGAGGAGAGACGTGTTCCTGCTGCTGTTTGTGCATTCACTAGTTTTGCATGTGTTTGGTGGTCTGAGGATTGTAGATTATATCCTATTCCTGCTACTTGGGCTGCTTTGAAAACTGCTATGTGTACTCGTTGGGTTCCACCATATTATCAACGTGAATTACTTCAAAAATTGCAGCGCTTAAGACAGGGAAAAAATTCTGTAGAAGAATATTATCAGGAATTACAAACTGGCATGATTAGATGTGGTATTGTTGAGGAGAATGAAGCTATGCTTGCACGTTTTATGGGTGGATTAAATAGAGAGATTCAGACGATTCTAGAGTATAAGGAGTATACTAATATCACTCGTTTATTCCATCTTGCTTGTAAAGCTGAACGTGAAGTGGAGGATCGACAGGCATTGGCGCGGACTAACTTTTCTGCAGGTCGACCTTCATCATGGACACCACGTGCATCATCTACTTCCACACGTTCTGCTACACCGGCGCCTCCGTCGGCTGCCACCTCCTACCGTGATATAATAAAGCAGGCACAATCACCACTATCTGCCAAGAGCACACCTTCTGGGCCTGCAAAGAGCTCTTCTTCATCCATGGCATCAACAGGGCAAACACATGATATTATTTGTCGACGTTGCAAGGGTGGAGGTCATTATGCGAGAGAATGCCCATCTAAGCGTGTGATGATTGTTACTGAGGATGGTGGGTATGAGTCCGCTAGTGACTATGATGAGGAGACTTTGGCTCTTATTACACGTGAAGAACACGGTGGAGACGATTCTGATCATGAGACGCAATACATGGCTCCTGAAGATGCTGACAGGTATGAATGTTTAGTTGCTCAACGTGTTTTGAGTGTGCAGGTTACACAAGCTGAGCAAAATCAGAGGCATAATTTGTTCCATACAAAGGGAGTTGTGAAGGAACGTTCTGTTCGCGTGATCATAGATGGAGGGAGCTGCAATAACTTGGCTAGCATGGAGATGGTGGAGAAGCTATCTCTCACCACAAGACCACATCCACATCCTTACTACATCCAATGGTTCAACAACAGCGGCAAGGTTAAGGTAACACGTACTGTTCGTGTGCATTTTTGATGTGGTACCTATGCAAGCATGTTCCTTATTACTTGGTAGACCATGGCAATTTGATAAAAATTATGTACACCATGGTAGAAACAATCAGTATACTCTTGTTCATAACGATAAAAATATTACTTTGCTTCCTATGACTCCTGATTCCATTTTGAAAGATGATATTAATAGAGCTAATAAAGCAAAACAGAAGACAAATAAGAGTGAAAATCAGATTGTGGCAAAAGAATTTGAGCACCAAATGAAGCCTAATAATAAACCATCTACTGTTGTTTCTAAAATTAAATTGAAAAGTGCATGTTTACTTGCCACCAAATCTGATATTGATGAGCTAGATTTTAGCAAATCTGTTTGCTATGCTTTCGTGTGCAAAGAGGCATTATTTTCATTCAAGGACGTGCCTTCCTCTTTGCCCCCTGCTATCACTAACATTTTGCAGGAGTTAGCTGACGTCTTTCCACAAGACGTGCCACCGGGATTACCACCTATTCGAGGGATTGAGCATCAAATTGACTTAATTCCCGGTGCTTCGCTACCCAACCGTGCACCATACCGTACCAATCCAGAGGAGACGAAGGAGATTATGCGTCAAGTACAAGAACTGCTTGACAAAGGTTATATACACGAATCCCGTAGTCCTTGTGCTGTTCCTATCATTTTAGTGCCGAAAAAGGATGGTACGTCGCGTATGTGCGTTGATTGTAGAGGCATTAATAATATTACTATTCGTTATCGTCATCCTATTCCTAGGCTAGATGATATGCTTGATGAATTGAGTGGCTCTACAATATTCTCCAAAGTTGATTTGCGTAGTGGATACCATCAAATTCGTATGAAATTGGGTGATGAATGGAAAACAACATTTAAAACTAACTTTGGATTATATGAGTGGTTAGTCATGCCTTTTGGGTTAACTAATTGATAGAGGCAAAGGTGTCCCGTCTTTCGATGAGATG
>NW_021221340.1:0-399 GCF_002162155.2 Triticum dicoccoides
AATACCCTCTTTCCTAGGCTTCCTGTTCAAGATCTACTTTTTGAGCATATCACAAAGAGTCTGATGCCCTTTGAGACTTTTGTATATGCCTGTCACATACAATTCCTTCAATCCTGCATTATCGTCAGTGATACTTTTGGTATCCTCAGATGAGGAATTTGTGACCACACAGACAGTTGAAGAATTTGCAGCAATAGAAGCAGTTGAACATTCAGGTGAAGAATTAGTAGATTCTCATTCAATGCATTTCAAACATGGTGGAATGAATTCTTCTTGAGCAGAACTGATCTATTGAGCAAGCAATGAATCATTTTCCTTCTGAAGATCTTCATAACTCACCCTTAACTTCTCAAGATATTGCTTTCTTTGAAGAAATTTATAAGAAAGCTTCTCATGACC
>NW_021221341.1:0-912 GCF_002162155.2 Triticum dicoccoides
CCCCCCCCTCCCTAGTTGGAGTAAGAGAAGAAGGAAAAAGGAGAAGGGGAGAAGGACAGGGGGGCCGGCCCCTCCCCAATTCAGATTGGGCTTGGGGGGCGCCCCCCCACTTGGCTGCCTCCTTCTCTCTCCCACCATGGCCCATTAAGGCCCATTGACTCCCTGGAGGGTTCCGGTAACCTCCCGGTACTCCGGTAATTGCCCGAACTTATCCAAAACCATTCCGGTGTCCAAACATAGCCTTCCAATATATCAATCTTTATGTCTCGACCATTTTGAGACTCCTCGTCATGTCCGTGATCACATCCGGGACTCCAAACTACCTTCAGTACATAAAAACATATAAACTCATAATACCGATCGTCATCGAACGTTAAGTGTGCGGACCCTACGGGTTCGAGAACTATGTAGACATGACCGAGACTCACTTCTGGTCAATAACTAATAGCGGAACCTGGATGCTCATATTGGTTCCTACATATTGTACGAATATCTTTATCGGTCAAACCGCATAACAACATACGTTGTACCCTTTTGTCATCAGTATGTTACTTGCTCGAGATTCGATCATCGGTATCTCAATACCTAGTTCAATCTCGTTATCGGCAAGTCTCTTTACTCGTTCCATAATGCTACATCCCGCAACTAACTCATTAGTCACATTGCTTGCAAGGCTTATAGTGATGTGCATTACCGACAGGCCCAGAGATACCTCTTCGATACACGGAGTGACAAATCCTAATCTCGATCTATGCCAACTCAACAAACACCATTGGAGACACCTGTAGAGCATCTTTATAGTCACCCAGTTACATTGTGTTGTTTGATATCACACTAACTGTTCCTCCGATATTCGGGAGTTGCATAATCTCATAGTCATAGGAACACGTATAAGTCTTGAAGAAAGCAATA
>NW_021221342.1:0-1749 GCF_002162155.2 Triticum dicoccoides
CTAGAGCGTCGATCCCAAAACTATTCCAAATCCAGAACAACAAAGTGTGTAATATAGCCAGAATGTTAGAACAATATCTAAATCGTGGCGATGTAACGACAACCTGCTCAACACTGACTGCTGAAACTTTCAGTAAAATCAGAGTGCTGAACAGTATCTAAATCGACAGGCAAACCTTGGACCAGGCGTGGAAGTGCAGTGCTATTGATCTTTCCCTGCTCCTCTTTGATTTCAGCAACTTCCCGTAAACTTGATGTTTCATATTGTGCTCCTCCACCTCCAATATACATGAACCTAAATTACATAATACAAAGAAATAAAATCATAATTAGGCCATCCAGAGAGTGAAACAGATAAGTGTGCAGCAATAATCTTGGAAAAACAACAAAATTTTACAGCTAGAAGAACCAGACTATTCAATAACTTAAAATGTGTTGCATATGTCTTCACCTTCTTCCCGAGATACTCTGCATCCATGCATTGAGGTGGAAACTGAACTATCTGTTGGTCAAATAATCCAGAAGATGATTAAATAAGTAAGCATCTACAGATAAGATGCACGAATGGACTTGGACGGTAGGGTACTACTTGCAGTGACGACCTGCATAACTTTTGTGGACCACACTCTCAAATAGATTCTTCTTTATTCCAATGATAACATGGTACGATCACCTGAATAATTTTTTGAGGCACTTATAGGAAGATATTAAATAGTATGTCTGACCATCAAATAAAACAGCGGTATCTACATGTTCTATAACAGCATTGGGCATATTAAGCCACCAGAAGCCATTAGAAGTGCGTACAATAAGCATATAAAGACCACACTCTAAAGTATATTCTGGCAACATGGTATGATCACCTGCACAATTTTTGTGGCACTTATAGGACGATATTAAAATAGTATGTTTGATCAACAATGAACTAACAAAACAGTGGCAACTTATATGTTCTGTAAAATTAACTCCGCTGTCAAATTAACAGATACATGACTATCTTCCTAAAAAATATGAACCTGATAGTATTAACTAAACAATGGTTCAAATGTCTACTCCTCAAATAATTAGTATCAGTTATCTGGAAGTAAGGAATCAAATGCTAAAGTTGTAATAGGATAGGTGATATTGAGGAGGTTGATGGTGAGTTAGGATTAGCGAGTAACCTTGATGGAGTTAGGTGACAGGCTGACCAGTGTCCTAGCTCGGCTCCGTGGCAACCAAGGCATAATGGCATCGCCTTCCTCATGTGTGGAGGCGAGCTATAAATTGGCAAGTCAACCAGCTGTCTCAATCCTTAAAATACCAGAAATAGTTTGATTTCTAATTCTAATTCATTCATGACACATCACTAACCCACTATACAACATAATGGTATGCCAGATGACGTCTACATGTTTTCTTGCTACAAATCCACGTCTGAGATGCATATCCTTCAAGTAAAACCATGAACATGTAATGCCAAACAGTAGAACCTGGAAAAGAAAAGTACTTGTACAGACCAGCAACAGCGACCCAACCTAGAGGAGAAACAATGGCAGATCTTGTCTCTTCCCAGCAGAACAACACCACCGTCCACCAATCAGCAATGAAGAACCTAGTAAACTTAACAAACCCTAATCAGACAACAAATCACAGTAAATAGATCTAGATAAGCACCTAGACGGGACAAAGCCAGTACAGGACCAAGCAAGGGAGCAAGGAACCTCTTCCATCTCCGTCAGGTGGCCAAGGTAATAACAAGCGATGAGCA
>NW_021221343.1:0-686 GCF_002162155.2 Triticum dicoccoides
CAGAGGCTCCCAAGTGACACCTAGCCAATCTAGGAGACACCACTCTCCAAGAAGTAACAAATGGTGTGTTGATGATGAACTCCTTGCTCTTGTGCTTCAAATGATAGTCTCCCCAACACTCAACTCTCTCTCACAGGATTTGGATTTGGTGGAAAGAAGATTTGAGTGGAAAGCAACTTGGGGAAGGCTAGAGATCAAGATTCATGTGGTAGGAGTGGAATATCTTGGTCTCAACACATGAGTAGGTGGTTCTCTCTTAGAAAATGTATGTTGGAAGTGTAGGCATGTTCTGATGGCTCTCTCCATGAATGAAGAGTGGGTGGGGGGGTATATATAGCCACCACACAAAATCTAACCGTTACACACAACTTACCAAACTCGGTGGGACCGAATCATGAAACTCGATCGGACCGATGTAGTAAATAATGTGACCGTTAGGAATCTTGGTGGGACCGACATGTCATCTCGGTGGGACCGATATGGTTAGGGTTAGGGCATAACATAATCTCGGTGGGACCGATTTTGGTAATAGACACACAGAGGGTTGGTCAGGCAAACTCGATGGGACCGATTCACTCATCTTGGTTGGACCGAAACGTTACGAAAGGGAATAGAGAGTTTGCATTGCAATCTCGATAGGACCGATCGCTTATCTCGGTTTGACTGAAATGTTACGAAGGACAACA
>NW_021221344.1:0-740 GCF_002162155.2 Triticum dicoccoides
GACTGGATGGCCAGGCTGGTGGGCCTCCCGGAACGCTTCCTCTTCTCTGGCGGCGGCGGCGGCGTGCTGCACGGCAGCACCTGCGAAGCCGTTGTGTGCACGCTCGCGGCAGCGCGCGATCGCGCGCTGAGCAACCTCGGCCATGAAGCCATCCTGAGGCTGGTGGTCTATGCTTCGGACCAGAGCCACTACACCTTCCAAAAGGGTGCGAGGATCGTAGGAATCCCGCCGTCCAACTTCCGCGTCATCCCAACATTGGCGGGTTCAGCCTACGGACTGACCGCCGACAGTGTACATGAAGCGGTGAAGGCTGACGTGGCCGACGGTCTCGTGCCGCTATACCTGTGCGCAACCGTTGGCACGACAGGGCTCGGCGCGGTAGACCCGGTGCGTGATCTCGGGGAGGTGGCGCGACAGTATGGCATGTGGCTACACATCGACGCTGCCTACGCCGGTAGCGCATTGATATGCCCCGAGTTCAAGGATTACATCGATGGCGCTGAGCTCGCGGACTCGGTGAGCATGAACCCGCACAAGTGGTTCCTCACCAACATGAACTGCTGTTGCCTATGGGTGGTGAGCCCAGCCTTGCTGACATCCGCACTATCTAGCAATCCAGAATACCTTAACAACGTCGGCGGGGAAGGTGCAGCAGAGGTTGTCAACTATAAGGACTGGCAGATCGCATTGTCACACCCTTTCCGTGCCATGAAGTTGTGGTTGGTCTTGCGCCGCTACGG
>NW_021221345.1:0-597 GCF_002162155.2 Triticum dicoccoides
GCCGCTGCCGCATTCTACCGAGCCGAGGAAGGGAGCTTAACGGAGAAGGTGTTCTGGTCCCAGTATGTTGAGGCCAGACACCCAGTGCCCTTGAGCGACCAGCTGAAGCAGCTGGTCGAGCTCCATAAGGTAGCCGAACAGGCCATGAAGGGCCTTATAGTCCAGCTATGGCCTGGGGAGGTCATGCCTGGGAGCTACTTTGGGCTGGTGAGGCGGCTGGCGGATGCCTGTCCACGGCTTGAAGTCATCAAGCGCTCCGTGTGCATCGAAGGTGCCCGTAGGGACTTTGCCCGTGTTAAAGTACACTGGGGCAAGATGGATACTGAGAAGCTGGTGACAGATGGGCCACCGGAGGGCAAGGAGCATCGCAAGCCCGAGATGTATTATGAGGGCGTCCTGAAGGGTGCCCGCCTTGTGGTGGATGAATGTTCCAAGGATGTAATTTTTGAGTAAACTCGCTCGTGTTATCCTGTGCACTAAAAACTTGTTCATATGCGCTAAGCAACACTTATTGAATTTAAAATATTACCTTCTGTGCGGCCATTTATTAAATCTGAGAGATGGCGAGTCGTCGGCTTCTACCCCCATGCCACAAGT
>NW_021221346.1:0-385 GCF_002162155.2 Triticum dicoccoides
TTAAGCCCGTTAAGCAGACTCTGCGGCGTTTCTCCGAACCCAAGAGACAAGCCATGGGAGAAGAGCTAGCAAATCTACTGGAAGCCGGATTCATCAGAGATATAAAACATCTAGACTGGCTAGCAAACCTGGTGATGGTACCAAAGAAGGACAAATCATGGCGCCTATGTGTCGATTTCAAAGACCTTAATAAGGCCTGTCCAAAGGATCCTTTCCCGCTCCCCCGAATTGATCAAATCATCGACGCCACCGCAGGACACGACTCATTGTGTTTCCTCGATGCATACTCTGGCTACCACCAAATCAAGATGGCAGAGTCAGACCAAGCCGCAACGACATTCATCACCCCATACGGTCCATTCTGCTTCAACACGATGCCCTTCGG
>NW_021221347.1:0-810 GCF_002162155.2 Triticum dicoccoides
TTCCTATAACTACTAGGATGTGGTGGTAAAACGCTCACAGTAAAGCAAATATCAATGTCTTACAAACCATGCAGCAGGCCGTGATCGGCAACCAGCGGTGTCAAGTAACTCCGAATATTGAGTAAAGCGATTGCCAGGGGAGCGTACGTATACACGGTGTAGAAATATGTGGAGCTGGGTTGGCTATATATGGTAGCAAAAGATTAGCAATAATCAATTCAAAGATGCAATGTTGAATAAACGCTCAACGACGGTACTGTGCTGGTCCTAGGCTAGACCAAACTAGAGACGCGAGCCTAGAACACTAATGAGGTCACGTCGTAGCACAACTAGCATCAATAAAGGAAATGAAGTAGCTCTGGACAGCAAGATATAAGTGAAGATCACAATAGCAGTAGACCTATTTAGAAGCTGATGTTGTGGTGCCAAATACTGAACTAGCTTCTGCAACTATTTAGATGCGGCTCGTCGCTAGCTTTCATTTGAGTACTCGCGGAGCCAAAACAGACTTCATATGAGGAAGTTATGCCTGTTTTACTGAACAGTGCACAAAACAGATTCAATCCGAATTCAACTATGAGATTGAGTCTAGATAGATCCGAATTTTGTTTTTTTTCTCCTCTCTTTTTTTCTCACACTTTTTTTCTTTTCCTTTTTTTTTCTCTGACTTTTTTTTTTACTTTTTTTTCTCTCGTTTTTTTTCTCTATCTTTTTTTTTCTCTCTCCCTCTTTCCAAAACAAACTAGATAAGATGTAGATTGGATCAAGCGAAGATGGGAAAGATCTCAACTATGATTATGACAATGAACG
>NW_021221348.1:0-1498 GCF_002162155.2 Triticum dicoccoides
TAAGTATTTCCCCCAGTGTTTGAGAACCAAGGTATCAATCCAGTAGGAGGCTCCTCAAAAGTTCCACGCACCTACACAAACGAACAAAGAACTTGCAACCAACGCAATAAAGGGGTTGTCAATCCCTTCACGACCACTTGGGAAAGTGAGATCTGATACAGATAGTATGATAAGATAAATATATTTTTGGTATTTTATAATATAGATGCAAAAAAGTAAAGATGCAAATAAAAGTAGATTGAAAGCAAATATGATAAAAGATAGACCCGGGGCCATAAGTTTCACTAGAGGCTTCTCTCAAGGTAGCATAAGTATTACGGCAGGGAACAAATTACAGTCGAGCAATTGATAGAAAAGCGAATAATTATGAGATTATCTAGGCATGATCATGTATATAGGCATCACGTCCGTGATAAGTAGACCGACTCCTGCCTGCATCTACTACTATTACTCCACACATCGACCGACTCCTGCCTGCATCTAGAGTATTAAGTTCATAAAGAACAGAGTAACGCATTAAGCAAGGTGACATGATGTCGAGGGATAAACTCATGCAGTATGATATAAACCCCATCCTTTTATCCTCGATGGCAACAATACAATACGTGCCTTGCAACCCTTTCTATCACTGGGTAAGGACACCGCAAGATTGAACCCAAAGCTAAGCACTTCTCCCATGGCAAGAAAGATAGGCCAAACCAAACTAATAATTCGAAAAGACTTGCAAAGATAACTCAATCATACATAAAAGAATTCAGAGGAGATTCAAATATTTCTCATAGATAAACTTGATCATAAACCCATAATTCATCGGATCTCGACAAACACATCGCAAAAAGAGTTTACATCGAATAGATCTCCACAAGAGAGGGGGAGAACATTGTATTGAGATCCAAAAAGAGAGAAGAAGTCATCTAGCTAATAACTACGGACCCGAAGGTCCGTGGTAAACTACTCACAACTCATCGGAGGGGCTATGGTGTTGATGTAGAAGCCCTCCGTGGTCGATTCCCCCTCCGGCGGAGCACTGGCGAAGGCTCCAAGATGGGATCTCGCGGATACAAAAGGTTACGGCGGTGGAAGTTGTGTTTCGGTAGCTCCCTGGATGTTTTCGGGGTACGTAGGCTTATATAGGAGGAAGAAGTACATCGGTGGCCGCCCAAGGGGCCCACGAGATAGGGGGCGCCCCCAGAGGGGGTGGGCGCGCCCTCCTGTCTCGTGGCCGCCTTGGCTGCTTCTTGACTTGCACTCAAAGTCTTGTGGATCACGTTCGTTCCAAAAATCACGCTCCCGAAGGTTTCATTCCGTTTGGACTTTGTTTGATATTCCTTTTCTTCGACCTTGTCCGACTCCTTCTCCTTGTTATTAGGTTGTTTTCCCTGAAACTGCTGGATCAGGAGTCGACATTGGCGAGTGGTATGCTTCGGGTAGATGATATTCCCCTCTTCGTCTTTCTTCGTGTGGATGTGACACGGCATATCCATCACGTCGTTCCCTT
>NW_021221349.1:0-1680 GCF_002162155.2 Triticum dicoccoides
GATGACAAGCGAAACACATCCTGTACACAGCGGGACACCTCGAGTCGGCACACCATCTTTCCGCCGTATCGCTTTCACGGTGACATATCCATCACTCAGGTGGTAGAAGAAAATTACCCAACGTTGCGATCAAAATTCAACGACTAGCTTCGTAGTACATCTATCCCTAATAATAATAAAGCCCGGATTGACTCGTTGGGTTCGCTTTCACAATACGCTTTTTTCTCATGTCATACTACGTTTTTACGATTTGCATAGATAAAATTGTAATATAAACTAGGTGGTACTAATTTGGGGTCGTACGTCAAAATCAATCGATAGCAGCGCTATTGGGCCTTGTGGGCCGGCAGCCACGTTCTGGTTAAAAATAGTCAGCTTATAGAAGAGATTCTTGGGATACGGATCGAAGCCTCAACAGCGGAGGCGGCGGACCAGCCAGATGCGAGCTTGGGTGGGAGCCTAGCTGGCTAGGGCGCTGCGACTGCCGGACACGGGCCTTGCAGAGGAGGAGACAAACGGGGCCGACAGCGCCGCTTCGCCCCCCGCAGCTTTGCCGCCAGACGGAGGGGAGGTGAGGCAATGCAGGTGCACACTGGGTACGTGCCAAGCCGCTGCTACCTGTCTGGTGGTTTTTGATGGTTGAGGCTGATTCCTTTTTGTGCAACCAGATCTGGGCGAAAGTTTACGAGGAGAACTGTATCTCACGTCAACTCGCCCGCCCTCGCCACTAGTCCGCCTCTCCGAGTCTCCCACCGGCTGTTCTACTCGGACATCGCCATACAGTTCCCCATCCGCAAACTCTTGTGCTTCTCAACCAGAAATCAATCCCCGAGCTGTTGATGACTGTTAGAATAAAATGCTAATGCAGGATCATAAACGACACACCGAGACACGATATTTGTTAACAAGGTTCACCGATATGGCTACATTCCGGGACATGACTACGGGCGCTCCTCCCCAAGATACCGCAACACCGGCTGCCCGGGCGCCGGCACAAGCCGTCGGCTCCCCGCGTACCTGTTGCTATCAAGTCGTAATTGGTTACAACGTGTGGTGCCCCTCTGTATATAAGAGGCCTAGGATACAAGTGTCCGGCTCCTACACAACTCGTACCTAACCACACCAATTACAACTCCAAGTCCACGTAACCCCTTGCGTACATAGTATATTTGACACAAATATAACAAACTTCACCTTGGCGAATATTCTCCACCACCTAGAAGTCGTCCATGCTCGAAGCTCCATGTACTCCGGACTTGGTTGTCTTCTTTGTAGCTTACTGAAAGCTACCCGACGGGCCAGACCCGCCGCCACCGTGGGACTCCACTGCTACTCCTGCAGCTCCACTCTCCATGGCTCCACCTGCAATAGTGCTCCCTTGCAACTTATAAAGATGCGAAGCCGTCCTCTCTCCTATCATCACGGTCACCCCATCTTCCATGATTTTCATGGTCTTCGAATCCCGATCACAACGAAATTCCATACCACCATCATGAAGAACACCAAGCGAAATTAGATTTCTCCTTAGCCCTGGCACATGCCTAACTCCCCGAAGCATCCGCTCAAATCCGTCAACCATCTTGATTTTTATGTCACCTACTCCAGAAACACGATAACCTATGTCATCGCCCAATAGGCTAAACCAAACTCACCAAACTTGTACGAAGAGAACCACTCCCT
>NW_021221350.1:0-10481 GCF_002162155.2 Triticum dicoccoides
CATTGAAGGTATTATTCAAATAAATAGAGTAACCATTATTCTCCTTAAATGAATAACCGTATTGTGATAGACATAATCCAATCATGTCTATGCTCAACGCAAACACCAAATGACAATTATTCAGGTTTAATACTAATCTTGATGGTAGAGGGAGCGTGCGATGTTTGATCACATCAAACTTGGAAACACTTCCAACACACATCGTCAGCTCACCTTTAGCTAGTCTCCGTTTATTTCGTAGCCTTTTATTTCAAGTTACTAACACTTAGCAACCGAACCGGTATCTAATACCCTGGTGCTACTAGGAGTACTAGTAAAGTACACATTAACTTAATGTATATCCAATATACTTCTATCGACCTTGCCAGCCTTCTCATCTACCAAGTATCTAGGGTAATTCTGCTCCAGTGGCTGTTCCCCTTATTACAGAAGCACTTAGTCTCGGGTTTAGGTTCAACCTTGGGTTTCTTCACTGGAGCAGCAGCTGATTTGTCGTTTCATGAAGTATCCCTTCTTGCCCTTGCCCTTCTTGAAACTAGTGGTTTCACCAACCATCAACAATTGATGCTTCTTCTACTTTCGCGGTGTCAAACATCATGAATACCTCAAGGATCATCATATCCATCCTTGATATGTTATAGTTCATCACGAAGCTCTAGCAGCTTGGTGGCAATGACTTTGGAGAAACATCACTATCTCATCTGGAAGATCAACTCCCACTCGATTCAAGTGATTGTTGCACTCAGACAATCTGAGCACAAGCTCAACGATTGAGCTTTTTTCCCTTAGTTTGCAGGCTAAGAAAATCGTCGAAGGTCTTATACCTCTTGACGTGGGCACGAGCCTGAAATCCCAATTTCAGCCCTCGAAACATCTCAAATGTTCCGCGACGTTTCAAAAAACGTCTTTGGTGCCTCAACTCTAAACCGTTTAACTGAACTATCACGTAGTTATCAAAACGTGTATGTCCGATGTTCGCAACATCCACAGACGATGTTTGGGGTTCAGCACACTGAGCGGTGCATTAAGAACATAAGCTTTCTACTGTCCGCATAATCGCTACTGTCAACTTTCAACTATATTTTCTCTCGGAACATATCTAAACAATGGAACTAAAGCGCGAGCTTACGACATAATTTGCAAAGATCTTTTGACTATGTTCAGGAGAATTAAGTTCATCTAATGAACTCCCACTCAGATAGACATCCCTCTAGTCATCTAAGTGATTACATGATCCGAGTCAACTAGGCCGTGTCCGATCATCACGTGAGACGGACTAGTCATCATCAGTGAACATCTTCATGTTGATCGTATCCTCCATATGACTCATGCTCGACCTTTCGGTCTCTTGTGTTCCGAGGCCATGTCTGTACATGCTAGGCTCGTCAAGTTAACCTAAGTGTTTCGCGTGTGTAAATCTGGCTTACACCCGTTATATGTGAACGTAAGAATCTATCACACCCGATCATCACGTGGTGCTTCGAAACGATGAACTTTCGCAACGGTGCACAGTTAGGGGGAACACTTTCTTGAAATTTTAATGAGGGATCATCTTATTTACTACCGTTGTTCTAAGCAAATAAGATGTATAAACATGATAAACATCACATGCAATCAAATAGTGACATGATATGGCCAATATCATATTGCTCCTTTTGATCTCCATCTTCGGGGCTCCATGATCATCATCGTCACCGGCATGACACCATGATCTCCATCATCATGATCTCCATCATCGTGTCTTCATGAAGTTGTCTCGCCAACTTATTACTTCTACTACTATGGCTACCAGTTAGCAATAAAGTAAAGTAATTGCATGGCGTTGTTCAATGACATGCAGGTCATACAATAAATCAAGACAACTCCTATGGCTCCTGCCGGTTGTCATACTCATCGACATGCAAGTCGTGATTCCTATTACAAGAACATGATCAATCTCATACATCACATATCATTCATCACATTCTTCTTGGCCATATCACATCACATAGCATACCCTGCAAAAACAAGTTAGACGTCCTCTAATTGTTGTTTGCATGTTTTACGTGGCTGCTATGGGTTTCTAGCAAGAACGTTTCTTACCTACGCAAAACCACAACGTGATATGCCAATTGCTATTTACCCTTCATAAGGACCCCTTTCATCGAATCTGTTCCGACTAAAGTGGGAGAGACTGGCACCCGCTAGCCACCTTATGCACCAAGTGCATGTCAGTCGGTGGAACCTGTCTCACGTAAGTGTACGTGTAAGGTCGGCCCGGGCCGCTTCATCCCACAATACCGTCGAAACAAGATTGGACTAGTAACGGTAAGCATATTGAACAAAGTCAATGCCCACAACTACTTTGTGTTCTACTCATGCAAAGAATCTACGCAATAGACCTAGCTCTGATACCACTGTTGGGGAACGTAGCAGAAATTCAAAATTTTCCTATGTGTCACCAAGATCTATCTATGGAGAAACCAGCAACGAGGGGAAGGAGAGTGAATCTACATACCCTTGTAGATCGCTAAGCGGAAGCGTTCAAGAGAACGGGGTTGAAAGAGTCGTACTCGTCGTGATCCAAATCACCGGAGATCCTAGTGCCGAACGGACGGCACCTCCGCGTTCAACACACGTACAACCCGGTGACGTCTCTCATGCCTTGATCCAGCAAGGAGAGAGGGAGAGGTTGAGGAAGACCCCATCCAGCAGCAGCACAATGGCGTGGTGGTGATGGAGGAGCGTGGCAATCCTGCAGGGCTTCGCCAAGCACCGCGGGAGAGGAAAAGGGAGAGAGGTAGGGCTGCGCCAAGAGGGAGAGAAAACAATGTGTTGGGCAGCCCCTAGACCTCAACTATATATAGGGGAAGGGGAGGGGGCTGCGCCCCCTCTAGGGTTCCCTCCCCAGGGGTGGCGGCAGCCCCCAGATCCCATCTGGGTGGCGGCCAGAGGGGGAGAGAGGGGAGGCGCACCTGGGGTGGGCCTTAGGGCCCATCTGCCCTAGGGTTTGCCCCCTCCCACTCTTCCCTGCGCCTTGGGCCTTGGTGGGGGGGCGCACCAGCCCACCTGGGGCTGGTCCCCTCCCACACTTGGCCCATGCAGCCCTCCGGGGATGGTGGCCCCACTTGGTGGACCCCCGGGACCCTCCCGATGGTCCCGGTACGTTACCGATAAAACCCGAAACTTTTTCCGGTGACCAAAACAGGACTTCCCATATATAAATCTTTACCTCCGGACCATTCCGGAACTCCTCGTGACGTCCGGGATCTTATCCGGGACTGCGAACAACATTCGGCAACCACATACAAACTTCCTTCATAACCCTAGCGTCATCGAACCTTAAGTGTGTAGACCCTACGGGTTCGGGAACCATGCAGACATGACCGAGACGTTCTCCGGTCAATAACCAACAGCGGGATCTGGATACCCATGTTGGCTCCCACATGTTCCACGATGATCTCATCGGATGAACCACGATGTCAAGGACTCAATCGATCCCGTATACAATTCCCTTTGTCTAACGGTATTGTACTTGCCCAAGATTCGATCGTTGGTATATCGATACCTTATTCAATCTCGTTACCGGCAAGTCTCTTTACTCGTTCCGTAACACATCATCCTGTGATCAACCCCTTGGTCACATTGTGCACATTATGATGATGTCCTACCAAGTGGGCCCAGAGATACCTCTCCGTGAACCGGAGTGACAAATCCCAGTCTTGATTCGTGCCAACCCAACAGACACTTTCGGAGATACCTGTAGTGCACCTTTATAGCCACCCAGTTACGTTGTGACGTTTGGTACACCCAAAGCATTCCTACGGTATCCGGGGGTTGCACAATCTCATGGTCTAAGGAAATGATACTTGACATTAGAAAATCTTTAGCATACGAACTACGATCTTTGTGCTAGGCTTAGGATTGGGTCTTGTCCATCACATCATTCTCCTAATGATGTGATCCCGTTATCAACAACGTCCAATGTCCATGGTCAGGAAACCGTAACCATCTATTGATCAACGAGCTAGTCAATCAGAGGCTTACTAGGGACATGGGGTTGTCTATGTACCCACACATGTATCTGAGTTTCCTATCAATACAATTATAGCATGGATAATAAACGATTTTCATGAACAAGGAAATATAATAATAACTAATTTATTATTGCCTTTAGGGCATATTTCCAACACTGGCGCACTCTATATAAGCCACCCCCTCCTCTGGCACAAAGGTTCGCACCCCCTGTAATATCACAATGATCTGGTTGAGTCAAGTCATCAGCGACTCGAGGCCTTGAGAAAGTTCTGCCTGAGGCCAGAGTTCGGCGTCCACTCGAGTCATCACAGCCTTCAGCCGAGCCAGATAGTCGACAGCGTCGCCCAAGCGTGATTCCAATCGAAGCAAGTTCATCGCAACTTCATCTTTCACGGGACAGTTGATGGGGTCGAGACCTATCTCGAGCCGCCCAGTTTCAACTTCAAAGTCCTGGCAAAGTTCTGTTCCATCGCAAAAAACAATGAGTCGACAATATTGCAGCAAATTTCAGTCGACGATAGTTATCTAATTGAACATCCATACCTTCAAGCTTCAGGACAAGCTTCGTCGCAAGTTGTTCCAGGTAGGACTCTAGCTTGCCCATTTTGGCTCTGAGGCCGCTGACTTCAGTGGTCAGGTTCTCCTTATCCTTCCTCAGTTGCTCGACTTCCCGATTAGCATCTGAGGTGGCAGTCTTCAACTTCACGTTCTCATCCTCCAATTTGCCGACTCAAGCCAGCTTCTGGTCCGCAAGCGTCGTCTTCTAACGTGATTCCTTCTGAGCAGCAGCAAGGTCCAGGTCCTTATTCTCCAAAGCCTCCTTCATTCTCTCTAAAGAAACAACACTCTTCAGACGAGCCTGAAGTTGGCGGTTTTCACTACGCACATCTGCTTGTGTGAAGTCACTCGGTTCAAAGAGACTGAATGAAAAGCAGTGGAAAGTGCGAACTACTAAGCAGACAAGACAGTCGAATGGTTACCTTCCATGATGGGCGTCTCTTGTTGAGCAGTCTTGAGATTCTTCTTTGCGAGTTCAAGGTCAAGTTCAACGCTGATATGCTTCTTCTTTAACTCGGAAAGTCAAGCTCCAAGATCACAAGACCTCTGCAGTCAGCAAGAGTGATATGTCAGTCGACAGAAATAAGAGACATTGACAGAGAAAAGTTACTCTAAGACTACTGCCGAATCAAATATTCAACAGTAGTCTCGGGGACTACACCCAGTGGGTGCACTTAGCGTGCCCCCACTGGTTTAGATCAATACTTAGCAGGGTCTGCCCAGTGTGAGTTCAAAAAAAGAGGAAAGAGATACATTCTAAGACCTCAGTCGACTGCCAGCAGTCGACCGTGGTCTCGGGGACTACACCTAGTGGGTGCACTCGGCATGCCCCCACTGATCCAGAAAGTTTACTAAGACTCAACTCAAGTCGAGTGGCATGGAAAATTTCCCAAAATCTAAGCAAATAAACACCCTAGTGGGTGATCGGATAGAAAACAACATTCGAAAGTTCAGTCGGGATTTCTGCTGACCTGAACATTGGTCTAAAGGGCAGCACTGGCGTTGTAAGCCACCTAGCTAGCGTCATGCATCACATTCACCTGCTCCATAACAAGGTTCACCTGGCGAAGAGCTTCCCTAGCGGCACTCGGCGAGTCGTCCGAGGTCTGATACGAAGCAAAGAGTGATGGCTGCAGGGCAGTCGAAGCAGTTGTTGGGTGCTACGTCTTGAGCTTGTGTTGGTTTTCCTTGAAGAGGAAAGGGTGATGCAGCATAGTAGCGTAAGTATTTCCCTTGGTTTTTGAGAACCAAGGTATCAATCCAGTAGGAGGCTTCTCAACAAGTCCCACGAACCTACACAAACAAATAAAGAACTCGCAACCAACGCGACAAAGGGGTTGTCAATCCCTTCAAGGCCACTTGCGAAAGTGAGATCTGATAGAGATAATATGATAAGATAAATATATTATTGGTATTTTATAATATAGATGCAAATAAAAGTAGATTGGAAGCAAATATGATAAGAGATAGACCCGGGGGCCATATGTTTCACTAGTGGCTTCTCTCAAGAGCATAAGTATTATGGTGGGTGAACAAATTACTGTCAAGCAATTGATAGAAAAGCGAATAATTATGACGTTATCTAGGCATGATCATGTATATAGGCATCACGTCCGCAACAAGTAGACCGACTCCTGCCTGCATCTACTACTATTACTCCACACATCGACCGCTATCCAGCATGCATCTAGAGTATTAAGTTCATAAGAACAGAGTAACACATTAAGCAAGATGACATGATGTAGAGGGATAAACTCAAGCAATATTATATAAATCCCATCTTTTTATCCTCGATGGAAACAATACAATATGTGTCTTGCAACCCTTTCTGTCACTGGGTAAGAACACCGCAAGATTGAACCCAAAGCTAAGCACTTCTCCCATGGCAAGAAAGATCAATCTAGTAGGCCAAACCAAACCGATAATTCGAAGAGACTTGCAAAGATAACTCAATCATATAAAAGAATTCAGAGAAGATTCAATTATTATCCATAGATAAATCTGATCATAAACCCAGAATTCATCGGATCTTGACAAACACACCGCAAAAAGAGATTACATCGAATAGTTCTCCACAAGGGAGGGGAAGAACATTGTATTGAGATCCAAAAAGAGAGAAGAAGCCATCTAGCTAATAACTATGGACCCGAAGGTCTGTGGTAAACTACTCAGAACTCATCGAAAGGGCTATGGTGTTGATGTAGAAGCCCCCCGTGGTGGATTCCCCCTCCGGCAGAACGCCGGCGACGGCTCCAAGATGGGATCTCGCAGATACAGAAGGTTACAACAGTGGAAATTGTATTGTGGTTGCTCCCTGGATGTTTTCAGGGTACGTAGGCTTATATGGGAGGAAGAAGTACGTCGGTGGACGCCCGAGGGGCCCATGAGACTGGGGGGCGCGCCCTATAGGGGGGAGGGGCGCCCTCCTATCTCGTGGAGGCTCCAGATGTTTCTTGACTTGCACTCCAAGTCCTGTGGATCACGTTCGTTCCAAAAATCACGCTCCGGAAGGTTTCATTCCGTTTGGACTCCGTTTGATATTCCTTTTCTTCAAAATACCGAAATAGGCAAAAAACAGCAATACGGGCTGGGCCTCCGGTTAGTAGGTTAGTCCCAAAAATGATAATAATGTATAAAATAAAGCCCATAAACATCCAAAATAGGTAATATAATAGCATGCAACAATCAAATATTATAGATACGTTGGAGACGTATCAAGCATCCCCAAGCTTAATTCCTGCTCGTCCTCGAGTAGGTAAATGATAAAAACAGAATTTTTGATGTGGAATGCTACCTAGCATAATTCTCAATATAATTTTCTTTATTGTGGCATGAATGTTCAGATCCAAATGATTCAAGATAAAAGTTCATATTGACAAAAGAAATAGCAATCACTAGTAGAAAAACACCTAATAGTCCCGGTTCGTAAGGGCCTTTAGTCCCGGTTCATGAACCGAGACTAATGGGTCGTTACTAATACCTCCACCCATTAGTCCCGGTTCAAACACGAACCGGGACCAATGTGCCTCCACGTGGCCCTGTGCGCCGAGCCCAGTCAGGGGGCCTTTGGTCCCGGTTGGTGGCACCAACCGGGACCAAAAGTCCATGTTTTTTTAGAAAAGTGGCTGCTTTAGGGGTTTTGGGGGTTAATTTTAGGTTGTTATTAGCTAGCTAATAGAGAGAAGTGTCCTCTCTTATATCTTCGTCCTTGGTTTACCAACGCTGCTGCTATATATGTTCATTTCACCTGCTGATATAATAACTCATGCATGCTCGCATCATACATCATCATATATAATAATAAGTCCTACTAATCATGCATCATCATACAACTTCTACTCGTTATTAATAATAAGTCATACGATCATCATCCTCATAGTCATCGAACCCAACCCTACATAATTGTTCTTAGCACATGATCATCAGTATCAGGTAGGACATGACCTAAACACCCTTAAGGTAAAATAGCATAAAACAATATAGACCCTGACTCTCCATTATGAAGAATGACGATCATCCTGTCTCCAATTTTTGCCCTTCGCTGATTGTTGCTTCCAAGAAGCTCCTTACGACTGTCCATACATTTTTTCCATTCTTTGATTGTCATGTCTCCACTTCTTTTAGAAACCCGGTATGGACAGTTCAGATTCATAGGAAGACCTAGTTGTATGTTCAAAACATGAAGGCTACTGTGTGTATACATCAGATGAGGCACACAACTATTCGGGATTATCTGTTGAAAAACATAGTAATAACTTCGTAGTTAGCAATGATGTACTAGTTTTAGAAGTGTGCAAAAAGATGCACGGATGTCGTAATAGTAAAAATCTTACCAGGGTATCTCCATGGTAGTTACCGCAGTTCAACACGTGCACTAGTGGCACGTATTGACCATAATGTTGAGGAGTTTGATTGTAGGTATTGTAATTCTCAAGATCAGTACAAAATGCGACCAGATGATTTTTCTCCTGATAAGTTAGTTCGGAGCCTTCGGTGTAGTAGGTTCTATCTACCATCTTCCGAACATTCTTTGAAGAATGCAAATAAGCTGTCAATGGAAATAAGTTGTCAACTATTTTGAAATAAACAATATAAATTACTTAATAACTATGTTAAGCTCACATGGGGGAAGAATTGGAGGTGTATCCACAAGGACAAAAATCGAAGGTCTCTCTTGCGCGATTGTAGGATCACCAAGATCCATGGTGACAAGCATACCCTCATCAAAACCATACATCTTGCAAAGTGCTTCCCAGTTTTTGCAACCAAAATGGGTTACACTCTGAGCATTGTACAACTTTACTTGAAAATCCACACCATGATGGGTACTTAGGATATTTTTTTTGGTTTCCATACTTTCATGGTCTTCAAAACCCATCCTCTCCAAGACATAGTGTCTTGCAAAGCATGTGATAAGCTAGTCGAATTGGAAAAGATGAAAAATACATGTTAAAATAGTTGAAGTCATGCTTAATTACAAAAAAAACTATTGTCGTTGTTGCGTACCGTATGAACATCGAAGGTCTCCTCGAGCTTAATGCTGAAGCGCTGATCTTCGTCCAGCTCAATGAACCTGTCGCACATACCTCGGTCGTCGTGGCACCGGTCGCACTCCCCCGGGCGGTTTTCATCGTCCGAGTACGACATTTCCGGCCTTAGTTCATAATTCAAATATTAAATATATGTACTAAAAAACCTAAATTAGATCATTATTATTAATCACGGGTTGACTATCGGTGATGGTATGTAGCTCCTCCTTTCATTCCTGAGTGCATTATTACAACAAATTGTCTAGCACACGGGAATGAAGGAGAAGCTACCCCCACAACGGCGTGGATGATGGAGGGGGCTCCTAGATTTCTGCATGGAGTGCTCTTCAATTTTAGCATTCAAAGTAGGAGTACTTTTCCAATATGAGCATTCAATAAGCAAAACCAAATCGTAAAATAAAGTAGTATTCAAATTAGCATGCATTCAATTATAACCAAAAGTACATCATCTCTTGTGTCCGTACATCGTCGAATACTCCTCGAATACTATCATACATATAACATCGCTAATTAATACAACTAGAACCGTAGCGCCCGACGGGTATCGTCGCGGGCGGTGGACACCCAAAGATAAGGAACGATCACATGATCATAGCTACAGTGAGATCCCTGAAGAACCTGCCAGGTATTGTCGAACCTGCCCTCCAACGCAACCATGTAGCGACGGACGTGCTCGTCCTCCTCGCTGACACGGTGACATACCACCTCCGCGGTGTCCTGAAGCCTCGGCACCGTCACTGGCCCACGCGACCGCCACCAAACAAGGATCGGGTCAACAACAGGCTGCCTCCTCACCAACCTACGTCCCCCAGAAGGTAGCACCTCCCAATACCAGCCCGGCGGAGCCCAGTCCCGAACATGGCCCTGATCAAGCAGGCCTCCACCGCCGAGTCGACGACGACGAGGATGCGGGATAGGCATCGCCGACGTCGATGCGGGAACTACGTACTTCTATATATAGTTAAATAAAGTAGTTTTATTAATTAAATCAACTATCTAGTTCAACTACTAAGCACTTACTATAAATAAATAAAGTAGCACTTACTATAAATAAATAAAGTAGCACTTACTACAAACTACTTCTATATATAGTTAAATAAAGTAGTTTTATTAATTAAATCAACTATCTAGTTCAACTACTAAGCACTTACTATAAATAAATAAAGTAGTAGTACTTACTAAAAACAAAGTAACACTTACTATATAGTACTTACTAAAAATAAACTAGTATTTTTCTAACTAACTAATATTTTTCTAACTAATCATATTACCAAAAAATCTAAATAAAATAGTAATTATATTGTTCTAACTAGCTAGTTCAATTATAGTACTTACTAACACAAGATAAATATCACC
>NW_021221351.1:0-4436 GCF_002162155.2 Triticum dicoccoides
TGGGCGTTGATGTTGTCAACTTTCTTGCCGCTACTAGTCTTATCTTGCTTCAACGGTATTGTGGGATGAAGCGGCCCAGACCAACCTTACACGTACGCTTACGTGAGACCGGTTCCACCGACTGACATGCACTAGTTGCATAAGGTGGCTGGCGGGTGTCTGTCTCTACCACTTTAGTTGGAGCGGATTCGATGAAAAGGGTCCTTATGACGGGTAAATAGAAGTTGACAAATCACGTTGTGGCTTTCACGTAGGTAAGAAAATGTTCTTGCTAGAACCCTCTTGCAGCCACGTAAAACTTGCAACAAGAATTAGAGGACGTCTAACTTGTTTTTGCAGCAAGTGCTTTGTGATATGATATGGCCAAAGTTGTGATGAATGATGAATGATATATATGTGATGTAGGAGATGTTCAAGCTATTGTAATAGGAATCATGACTTGCATGTCGATGAGTATGACAACCGGCAGGAGCCATAGGAGTTGTCTTTATTTTTTGTATGACCTGCGTGTGAGTGAGAAACGCCATGTAAATTACTTTACTTTATTGCTAAACGTGTTAGCCATAGTAGTAGAAGTAATAGTTGGCGAGCAACTTCATGGAGACACAATGATGGAGATCATGATGATGGAGATCATGGTGTCATGCCGGTGACAAGATGATCATGGAGCCCCAAGATGGAGATCAAAGGAGCTACGTGATATTGGCCATATCATGTCACTATTATTATTTGATTGCATGTGATGTTTATCATGTTTTTGCATCTTGTTTACTTAGAACGACAGTAGTAAATAAGATGATCCCTCATAATAATTTCAAGAAAGTGTTCCCCCTAACTGTGCACCGTTGCGACAGTTCGTTGTTTCGAAGCACCACGTGATGATCGGGTGTGATAGATTCTAACGTTCACATACAACGGGTGTAAGACAGATTTACACATGCAAACACTTAGGTTGACTTGACGAGCCTAGCATGTACAGACATGGCCTCGGAACACAGAAGACCGAAAGGTCGAGCATGAGTCGTATAGAAGATACGATCAACATGAAGATGTTCACTGATGTTGGCTGGTCCATCTCACGTGATGATCGGACACGGCCTAGTTAACTCGGATCATGTTATACTTAGATGACTGGAGGGATGTCTATCTAAGTGGGAGTTCATTAAATAATTTGATTAGATGAACTTAATTATCATGAACTTAGTCTAAAATATTTACAATATGTCTTGTAGATCAAATGGCCAACGTAGTCCTCAACTTCAACGCGTTCCTAGAGAAAACCAAGCTGAAAGACGATGGCAGCAACTACACGGACTGGGTCCGGAACCTGAGGATCATCCTCATAGCTGCCAAGAAAGATTATGTCCTACAAGCACCACTAGGTGACGCACCTGTTCTCCCTGCAGAACAAGACGTTATGAACGCTTGGCAGACACGTACCGATGATTACTCCCTCGTTCAGTGCGGCATGCTTTACAGCTTAGAACCGGGGCTCCAAAAGCGTTTTGAGAGACACGGAGCATATGAGATGTTCGAAGAGCTGAAAATGGTTTTTCAAGCTCATGCCCGGGTTGAGAGATATGAAGTCTCCGACAAATTCTTCAGCTGTAAGATGGAGGAAAACAGTTCTGTCAGTGAGCACATACTCACTATGTCTGGGTTACATAACCGCTTGACTCAGCTGGGAGTTAATCTCCCGGATGACGCAGTCATTGACAGAATCCTTCAGTCGCTTCCACCGAGCTACAAGAGCTTTGTGATGAACTTCAATATGTAGGGGATGGAAAAGACCATTCCTGAAGTATTTGCAATGCTGAAATCAGCAGAGGTAGAAGTCAAAAAGGAACATCAAGTGTTGATGGTGAATAAAACCACTAAGTTCAAGAAAGTCAAGGGTAAGAAAACCTTCAAGAAGGACGGCAAGGGAGTTGCTGCGCCCGGCAAACAAGCTGCCGGGAAGAAGCCAAAGAATGGACCCAAGCCCGAGACTGACTGCTTTTATTGCAAGGGAAGTGGTCACTTGAAGCGGAACTGCCCCAAATACTTAGCGGATAAGAAGGCCGGCAACACTAAAGGTATATGTGATATACATGTAATTGATGTGTACCTTACCAGTACTCGTAGTAGCTCCTGGGTATTTGATACCGGTGCGGTTGCTCACATTTGTAACTCAAAACAGGACTTGCGGGATAAGCGGAGAATGGCGAAGGACAAGGTGACGATGCGCGTCGGGAATGGTTCCAAGGTCGATGTGATCGCCGTCGGCACGCTGCCTCTTCATTTACCTACGGGATTAGTTTTGAACCTCAATAATTGTTATTTAGTGCCAAGTTTGAGCATGAACATTGTATCAGGATCTCGTTTGATACGAGATGGCTACTCATTTAAATCCGAGAATAATGGTTGTTCTATTTATATGAGATATGTGTTTTATGGTCATGCTCCGACGGTGAATGGTTTATTCTTAATGAATCTCGAGCGTAATGCTACACATATTCATAGTGTGAGTACCAGAAGATGTAAGGTTGATAATGATAGTCCCACATACTTGTGGCACTGCCGCCTTGGTCACATAGGTGTCAAACGCATGAAGAAGCTCCATGCAGATGGACTTTTAGAGTCTCTTGATTACGAATCATTTGACACGTGCGAACCATGCCTCATGGGTAAAACGACCAAGACTCCGTTCTCAGGAACAATGGAGCGAGCAACCAACTTATTGGAAATCATACATACTGATGTGTGCGGTCCAATTAGTGTTGAGGCTCGCGGTGGCTATCGTTATGTTCTCACCCTCACTGATGACTTGAGTAGATATGGGTATGTCTATTTAATGAAACACAAGTCTGAGACCTTTGAAAAGTTCAAGGAATTTCAGAGTGAGGTTGAAAATCAACGTGACAGGAAAATCAAGTTCCTGCGATCAGATCGTGGAGGAGAATACTTGAGTCACGAATTTGGCACACACTTAAGAAAATGTGGAATAGCTTCACAACTCACGCCGCCTGGAACACCTCAGCGTAATGGTGTGTCCGAACGTCGTAATAGCACTCTATTAGATATGGTGCGATCTATGATGTCTCTTACCGATTTACCGCTATCTTTTTGGGGCTATGCTTTAGAGACTGCCGCATTCACTTTAAATAGGGCTCCGTCAAAATCCATTGAGACGACACCGTATGAATTATGGTTTGGGAAGAAACCTAAGTTGTCGTTTCTAAAAGTTTGGGGATGTGATGCTTATGTCAAGAAACTTCAACCTGAAAAGCTCGAACCCAAGTCAAAAAAATGCGTCTTCATAGGATACCCTGAAGAAACTATTGGGTATACCATCTACCTCAGATCCGAAGGCAAGATCTTTGTTGCCAAGAATGGATCCTTTCTAGAGAAAGAGTTTCTCTCGAAAGAAGTAAGTGGGAGGAAAGTAGAACTTGATGAAGTATTACCTCTTGAACCGGAAAAAGGCGCAACTCAAGAAAATGTTCCTGAGGTGCCTGCACCGACTAGAGAGGAAGTTAATGATGATGATCAAGATACTTCTGATCAAGCTCCTACTGAAATTCGTAGGTCCGCAAGGACACGTTCCACACCAGAGTGGTACAGCAACCCTGTCTTAGAAATCATGTTGTTAGACAACAGTGAACCTTCGAACTATGAAGAAGCGATGGCGGGCCCGATTCCGACAAATGGATGGAAGCCATGAAATCCGAGATAGGATCCATGTATGAAAACGAAGTATGGACTTTGACTGACTTGCCCGTAGAGCGGCGAGCCATAGAAAATAAATGGATCTTTAAGAAGAAGAGAGACGCGGATGGTAATGTGACCATCTATAAAGCTCGGCTTGTCGCTAAGGGTTATCTACAAGTTCAAGGGGTTGACTATGATGAGACTTTCTCACCGGTAGCGAAGCTAAAGTCCGTCCGAATCATGTTAGCAATTGCCGCATTCTACGATTATGAGATATGGCAAATGGACATCAAAACGGCATTCCTTAATGGTTTCCTTAAGGAAGAATTGTATATGATGCAGCCGGAAGGTTTTGTCGATCCTAAGAATGCTAACAAGGTGTGCAAGCTCCAACGCTCGATTTATGGGCTGGTGCAGGCATCTCGGAGTTGGAACATTCGCTTTGATGAGATGATCAAAGCGTTTGGGTTTACACAGACTTATGGAGAAGCCTGCGTTTACAAGAAAGTGAGTGGGAGCTCTGTAGCATTTCTCATATTATATGTAGATGACATACTTTTGATGGGAAATGATATAGAGCTTTTGGACAGCATTAAGGCCTACTTGAATAAGAGTTTTTCAATGAAGGACCTTGGAGAAGCTGCTTATATATTAGGCATCAAGATCTACAGAGATAGATCAAGACGCCTCATAGGTCTTTCACAAAGCACATACCTTGATAAGATATTGAAGAAGTTCAATATGGA
>NW_021221352.1:0-1885 GCF_002162155.2 Triticum dicoccoides
GGTTCCGATAACCTCCCGACACTCCGATAAATATCCGGTGACCCCCGGAACTCATCCGGTGTTCGAATATAGTCGTCCAATATATCAATCTTTATGTCTCGACCATTTCGAGACTCCTCGTCATGTCCCTGATCATGTCCGGGACTCCGAACTACCTTTGGTACATAAAAACACATATAAACTCATAATATCGATCGTCAGCGAGCGTTAAGCGTGCGGACCCTACGGGTTCAAGAACTATGTAGACATGACCGAGACATGTCTCCGGCTAATAACCAATAGCGGAACCTGGATGCTCATATCGGCTCCCACATATTCTACAAAGATCTTTATCGGTCAAACTGCATAACAACATACGTTGTTCCCTTTGTCATCGGTATGTTACTTGCCCGAGATTCGATCGTCGGTATCTCAATACCTAGTTCTATCTCGTTACGGCAAGTCTCTTTACTCGTTCCGTAATGCTTCATCCCGCAACTAACTCATTAGTCACATTGCTTGCAAGGCTTATAGTGATGTGCATTACCGAGAGGGCCCAAAGATACCTCTCCGACAATCGGAGTGACAAATCCTAATCTTGATCTATGCCAACTCAACAAGTACCATTGGAGATACCTGTAGAGCACCTTTATAATCACCCAGTTACGTTGTGACGTTTGGTAGCACACAAAGCATTCCTTTGATATTCGGGAGTTGCATAATCTCATAGTCATAGAAACATGTATAAGTCATGAAGAAAGCAATAGCAACATACTAAACGATCAAGTACTAAGCTAACGGAATGGGTCAATGATATGTCTCCAACGTATCTATAATTTTTTATTGTTCCGTGCTATTATATTACCCGTTTTGGATGTTTATGGGCTTTAATTTACACTTTTATATCATTTTTGGGACTAACCTACTAACCGGAGGCCCAACCCGAATTGCTGTTTTTTTGCGTATTTCAGTATATCGAAGAAAAGGAATATCAAACGGAGTCCAAATGCGATGAAACCTTCGGGAACGATCTTTTTGGAACAAATGCCAACCGGGAGACTTGGAGTGGACGTCAAGCAACAAGCGAGGCGGCCACGAGGGTGCCCGGAGGGCCCCCTAGGGCTGGGCACGCCCCCCACCCTCGTGGGCCCCTCGATCGTCCACCGATGTACTTCTTCCTCCTATATATACACCTGTACCCTGAAACCATCAGAGGCGACCATGAAAACCTAATTCCACCGCCGCAACCTTCTGTATCCGCGAGATCCCATCTTGGAGCCGTCGCCGGCGCTCTGCCGGAGGGGGAATCCACCATGGAGGGCCTCTACATCATCTATAAGGCCTCTCCGTGTGAGTAGTTTACCACAGACCTTCAGGTCCATAGTTATTAGCTAGTTGGCTTCTTCTCTCTCTTTGATTCTCAATACAAAGTTCTCCTTCCTCTTCTTGGAGCTCTCTTCGATGTAACTCTTTTTGCACTGTGTTTGTCGAGATCCGATGAATTGTGGGTTTATGATCAAGTTTATCTATGAGAAATATTCGAATCTCCTCTGAATTCTTTTATGTGTGATTAAGTTATCTTTGCAAGTCTCTTCGAATTATCAGTTTGGTTCGGCCTACTAGATTGATCTTTCTTGCCATGGGAGAAGTGCTTAGCTTTGGGTTCAATCTTGCGGTGTCCTTTCCCAGTGATAGTAGGGGCAGCAAGGCACGTATTGTATTGTTGCCATCGAGGATAAAAAGATGGGGTTTATATCATATTGCATGAGTTTATCCCTCTACATCATGTCATCTTTCTTAATGCGTTACCCTATTCTTCATGAACTTAATATTCTAGCTGCATGCTGGATATCGGTCGATGTGTGGAGTAATACTAGTAGATGCAGAATCGTTTTGGTCTACTTGT
>NW_021221353.1:0-385 GCF_002162155.2 Triticum dicoccoides
GCATTTGCATCTTGCCACTAACTTTTTTCAACAAGAGGTAGTCACTAACTCGATCACAAATCGAACTGGAACACAGCAACAATCATAGGGAGGTACAAAACTAAGAAAAAGGAAAAAAATCCTCACTTTTAGAGAGGGCCGGCTGGTCGGGGTGGGGACGGGGCGAGCTGCTGCTCAAGTTGGGGAGGGGGCGCCGGACCAGCAACAGAGGAGGGCCGTGGAGGGGGCGCCGGACCAGCAACAGAGGAGGGTCGTGGAGGGGGCGCCGGACCGCCGGAGCAGCGGTCGCGGCCGCGAGCGCGCCCAGCTCACCAGCAGCAGGAGGGGACGAGGACGATGGGGCCGCTGCGGGGACGGGGGCGTTGGCGGGCAAGGACGGACGGCG
>NW_021221354.1:0-627 GCF_002162155.2 Triticum dicoccoides
TGAGTTGGATGAGGCTACTATGACGAGGTTTGCGGCGGAAAATCTGCACCTTGTCCAGACGGAGTACGAGTTTTGGGAATCGCCAAATAACAAGGCGAAGAAGGACAAGGAGGGTGAGGTTGACCCCTCGACGATGGTCGAGGTCAATTCGGACGAAAAGAAGAAGGACGAGGAGTCGGGCTCCTACATTGACTGGGACAACCTCTGAGTAGTTTGTAGTCGAAGTATGTTTGTATCGAAACTATGTGTAAGTTTGTGTCTAAACTATATTTTAAATTTGCATGTTCAAAACTCTATGTTTGCATGTTTAATCTGATTTGCAAAGGTCCCGATGTTTTTGTGCCCAATGCAAGGCAGCTGTTCTAGCAAATTGGTGCCCTATTATAGGGTTGTTGTTGGAGCAAAAATGTTGATACAAAACTATTTTTTGCGTGTTCTATATATCGGGCTGCTGTTGGAGATGCTCTAAGGAACTAACATACGGGGATGAGCCAAAATTATCCGATTTGTGTCAAACCGATGAAGTAAACTAGTCAGCTTTGGAGCTAGAACTAGCTAGCAGTGGTATGAAAAATTATTTGCCGTACTATTTCGGCACAAAATGTCCACGGATACAGGAACTCGAAA
>NW_021221355.1:0-2727 GCF_002162155.2 Triticum dicoccoides
TCTCTCTGCTTTTATTTACTGTTTTCTATTTTTTTGTTCTGTTTGTTTTGATTTAGTTTAGCAACTAAATCATTTAAATAAATTCTGTAGAATTTTATGTGGCTTGCTAAAATATATACAAAGCCACTCACAAACTTCCAGAATTATTGGAGTCATATTTAATATATATTAAATATAAATCCAAAGCAAATAGTTATTGGATTAATTCAAATGGCCAAAATAATTATCTCTGTGACTTCAAAAATATTGGTTTAAATTTTACCTCTTACCAATATTTTCATGGAATAACAGGAACATTTTCTTGGACACATTTGAGAAGATTTAATTGTTGGTTATTTTTAGAGGTTTCCCGAGGCTTTTGAAAATTCCTCAATTCAAATTTCATTTGAATTTAAACATGATGCACACACCAGACAGCACCAGAAGCTAGGGATGTGACAACTCACCCCCACTAAACAAAAATCTCGTCCCGAGATTCAAGCGTAGGGTAAGGTGAAGGGGAGACGCAAACTGGTATAATCTTCACGATCCAGGTTGCACTTCAAATGAACGTTGATTCGAACACCATCTTTGTCTTGTCGTCTTGCTCTGAGAACTTCAGCTAATCATGACAAGAAGAGGAAAGGAAAACTCTAGAACAATCGACCTCCGAGAAGACCGAACAACTTAGGATCAACTCATGGGATGAGACATAGCAACATCTCTTGAGCTGAGAGACGAAGCACAGATCCGAAGAAATGGAGTAAGACAGATGACGAGGGTTCACTAGGTAGACAACAATTTCACGCTTAAGAAGGTGGTAAACAATTGTCAACGTAGCAAGGAGTTGAGTTGCCATGATACCACAACGAGACACCTTCGGAACCGTGACTCATAGATATCTCCCCTCAAGTGGCAAAGAGAATTACTTTTGATTCAGAGATCATTGAAACTCTTTAAACCAGCCTAAGGCAATTCTCGAGCGATCGTTTGGAGGGGGTCGGTAGAATGGCATACTCGGACTTGGATGATGTGGATTACCTTGTTGAAGACAACGTAATGGATGAATTTGCTTATCACCGGAGATGGAAGAGACCCATGGTAGAATGGCACATTGGCGGTGCAAGCTAGGAACAAAATGCAAATGCTGGGAATGATTCTGGTAACTGGGGAAGAGCCCAACAATAGGGAGTGAATTCACTGTTTGAATAGGTCATAGCATTGCCGAGGAAACTGAGAGGAATCCCAGTTAGTGCCGATGATAACACGTAGCGCTTGTGCGTGCTCTCAAGAACTTGAGCTTTTCCACAATCATCAAGATTCCACCAATATCCGTGTCAAGGATTCTGGCAACACAACTTGCTACCATGATGAATAGCGATGGACGATGCAGATGCGAAGGAGGATAACACTTTCTCAGATTTCACCTTAGCGAGGCCAAGCAAATAAAATCTGGATGATCGACCGAGAGACATTTAGCACTCCGCTTCTAATGTTCTCCTTGATGTGCTAGTGTAACCCATTCATAGATATGGTTTGATATCTAGAACATCAAGTAAAAGGTCGGACTTCGGGAACACAAAAATCCATAGGGGCAATTAGGGAGTAAATCCTACGAAATCCCTATGGGGAGGTGGCCAACTTCATCAATCAAGATATTATAATAATAGGTCTTCCGGCTGGGTGTGTTGGCCACGACATCCACTTTACCGGTTATCACGCGACCAATATTATAATTCTTGGGAAATGTTCCAACCATCATATCTGCCTGAGATTCAGATCTGGTTGGTGTCAGAATATTTCAGGCTCATCGAGTCTAGGAAGAAAAATGAAAGTTTGCAACACAAATCGACGAGATGACGTTGCGAGATTCTCGGGAAATGAACTACGATAGTAAGCTCCAAAACATGAGCTGGTTCTGCTACAAACATGTGAACACGTTGTCCCAGACAAGCATGACCACGTGGTAGTCTTATAATAAAACACTACCGAGTTCAGGAGGGGGGAACCATCAACGAGGGTATCGAAGTTCTTTCATAAGTCCGGATTAGCTCTTATGAAGATACTCCTTCTCCTTGAACAAATCAGTCAGTGGCTTGGTGTGCTAGGATACACATATGGAATGAAGGTTGCAAGTCTCCAGACCACAGAATACTTCGCACGTGTGCATGACTGACTTGCGATGATTTCAGAGGAAGCAACATTGACTTTCTCGAATCGACGGCGGCAACTTGCATCAGATGCACATGAATTAAAGGAAGTCACTACCTTCATCCAAACATATGCTTCATGAGCTAGCATGAACAAATGCTTTCAAAAGTTTCCAACACTAGCTTAATGTTCAGTAAAATTATGGAGAAGACAAGGATGTTGTCAATGGGCACAACAACAATTCATCTGGGTTTCCTTTTAAAAGGAATTCCATAGTTAAGTGAACAAGTGATAGCATTGGTCAGACCCAAAAGATATAATGGTGTATGCTCGAGGGATCAACCACGAATAAGACAACATTACGAGCATCGTTGGTACTGATTTGATTTGACGATAGCCCACACTCAAATCAAAGGATTGATAAGACAATAGGTCCAGCAACTGATCATAAGGACCAATCGATGAAGATATCATCTTTCTTCAACACACACTACACAAGAATATCCCTTTGGAACGAACTAAGTCAGACAAGCTTTTATCTTCCAACTCTCCAAGTTGTTGTCTAGCTTAACCAACTAGCTCAGGGATATCTAACAC
>NW_021221356.1:0-546 GCF_002162155.2 Triticum dicoccoides
TGCCCCCACGGGGCCCCACACATCTCTCTCTTGGTACAGGAAAGGGAGAAAAACAAAATAGACGCGGCTTGCCGGGCAACTACTTATGGCGGGGGCTCGTACCGCCCTCCGGAGCTCAGTCAGACCCCTCCTCACGCTTCACCGAGGCGCGACGACGGGATGACCCACTACCCCCTCAAGGCGAGTGCGGCAGCGCGCTGGCTGGTCACGACCGCCGCTGGAGGAGCTATCGTCCGAAGGGGAGCTGCCGAAGCTTGGCGAGCTACGGACGCCGCCGGCCACGCGCCCACCTTCGTCTCCATCTCGGCCATCACCGAGGCTGAGCACCCGGTCGCCGTCATCATCTTCGGGGCAGCACCCAATGTGGCGGCCATCTTCTCAGAACACCCTAAGGTAGAGGGTTGCGTCGCCGTCAAACTTGAAATGTAGGGTGCTCCGCCGGTCCAGGCCACGCGCGCGGGCAAACGTTTGCCAGCCGTGGGCCAAAACCATGTTCCCGGCGACGGAGATCTCTAGTGAGGCCCAAGAAGCCTTGCTGCAGCAGCC
>NW_021221357.1:0-947 GCF_002162155.2 Triticum dicoccoides
ATATATATATATATATATATATATATATATATATATATATATATATATATATATATATATATATTGTCATATGATCTCTTATGCTAAAATAACAATTCAATCACAATTTCAAGTATGACTCATAAACTTTATTGAAAACTAACAACTACAATCTCAGTCATTGAAGCAATTGCAATTTATTATAACATCGGAAAGAGTCAATAAGAGCTTTTCAGCAAGTCCATATACTCAACTATCATTTAGTCTTCTATAATTGCTAACACTCATGCGATATGTATGGTTATGAAGCTTTAGCCGGACACAGAGAAAGATAGGGGCTTATAGTTTTTCCTCCCAACTTTTTACCTCAAGGGTAATGTCAACAATAATAGTTCATGAAGACTCACATCCAGTTAGCTATATATATCTGGATCTTTCCAAAACATTGTGCTTGCCTAAGGATAAAATGTAAAAAGGAAAGGTGAAGATCACCTTGACTCTTATATAAGGTAGAAGATAAAAGTAAAAGATAGGCCCTTCGCAGAGGGAAGCAGAGGTTGTCATGCGCTTTTATGCTTGGATGCACAAAATCTTAATGCAAAAGAACATCACTTTATATTGCCACTTGTGATATGGACCTTTATTATGCAGTCCGTCGCTTTTATTTCTTCCACATCACAAGATCGTATAAAGCTTATTTTCTCCACATTAATAAATCATACATATTTAGAAGGCATTTTTTATTGCACGCACCGATGACAACTTACTTAAAGGATCTTTCTCAATCTATAGGTAGGTATGGTGGACTCTTATGGCGAAACTGGGTTTAAGGATATTTCGAAGCACAAGTAGTATTTCTACTTGGTGCAAAGAACTTGGCTAGCATGAGAGGGAAAGGCAAGCTCAACATGTTGGATGTTCCATGACAATATAATTTATCTCAGATGTAAGAAAACATAACCCATTAC
>NW_021221358.1:0-499 GCF_002162155.2 Triticum dicoccoides
AAAAATGTGAAATAACGGTTCGGGTGTGTCTTAAATCCGGACGGCGGGTTGATTTTAAGAAAAGACAGGGATTTTTTTGTAAAATGCCATGACGGACGAAGGAAACCCAATTTGCTTTATTATTAGGTAAAGATTTGGTATGTCTCAAAAAAACTTATCAATGATTTGGTTTCTTGGCGATCTATAGCCTGTACGCTTCCCAAACTAGCCTCCCTCTGCTCGTCGTCGCTTGGTCCCTGCCTCCTCGAACGTCGGCGGCAAGCATACAAATACAATTGCAGATCGACAGCAGCAAAGCACATAAGACCATCTCCAGCCGTTGGCCCCCTCAGGAGACATAAAAATCGCCATCTGGGGGCGAGCCGACGGTATAATCGGCTCTGGGGTGGTTGGGTAACCAGCCGTCGCCCCCAGGCGCCGATATCAGCCCATTTTTGGCGCAAATGTGCCCGCTTTTCGGCCCACTTTCCATGAAAAATGGCCCGATATCGGCGTGAAT
>NW_021221359.1:0-1213 GCF_002162155.2 Triticum dicoccoides
AACTAATAAAAATGAAGGGCGCAGGGGCGGCGGCACGGCAGGGCAGGGGAGGTGCGCGGCGAGGCGGCGTGCGGCGGCAGCGAAGGGCAGGGGTGGCGCGTGGCGGCCGCGCAGGGCAGGGGCGGCGCAGGGCGGCAGCGCGCGAAGGGCAGGGGCTGCGGCGACGGCGGCCAGTACAAGGGGAGGAGCAGGGGAACGGGCGGCGCTCACAGCGAGGTGGCGTCGGCGATGAGGAAGGCTCGGGGACGGCGGACGGTGAAGGCGCGCTAGGGGGCGAGGGCAGGGGCGCGCGGGCTCGAGGTGCAGCGGACGGCGTCGATTTGGGCAGCCTTGCGGCGTCGATGAGCTCGGCGTCGTCGGGCGGGCCGGGGGGCAACTGGCGATGAGTTCGTCAAATTTTCCTAAGCCCTACTTATATACACAGAGTACTGGTCTCGGTTTGTGGCACCAACCGGGACCAATGCCCTCTTTAGTCCCGGTTGGTGCCACCAATCGGGACCAAATGCCAATTTTCAGCAGCCCAAAGGGCGGGAAGCGGCGGCCTTTGGTCCCGGTTGGTAGCACCAACTGGGACTAAAGGGGGGCATTGGTCATGGTTGCCACGAACCGTGACCAATGCCCCCTTTAGTCCCGGTTGGTGCTACCAACCGAGACCAAAGGCCTTGTGCTGCTGCGGCGTCGAAAGTTTAGTCCCACCTCGCTAGTTGAGAGGGGTGCGCAGTGGTTTATAAGCCCCACTGCCGCACCCCTCTCGAGCTTCTCTCCATTGCAGGCTTATGGGCCTAATTGTCACTGCTATGACTGTGGGCCTACTAGGCCTCGTGCGGGCCTGAATCCTGGCCCTTGGATGGGTTTCTAGTCGTATTCAGGCCGTGGGGGCCGAGTAGGTGGCATTTTTTTTGTTTTTTTGTTACTTTATTTTCTTTTGTTTTTTGCTTTATTTTTTAATTCTTATGCTTTTAGTTTTAGAAAAATTATAAACTTTTTGTTAATGCCATTAGTTTTCAAATTTGAAAACACTTTTTTTGTTTTTTGTTTTCTTTGTTGCTTTATTTATTTTATTTTGTTTCTACTTACAACAAAATACTTATTGTTGCTATTTTTTCCAGTTTTTTGTTTTGTTTTCTGCATTATTTATTTTCTTTTATTTTTTGCTTTATTTTTTATTCTTGTTGCATTTAGTTTTAGAAAAATTATAAACTTTCTATTAGTG
>NW_021221360.1:0-1414 GCF_002162155.2 Triticum dicoccoides
GATATTTTATTTGCTAGATGGACTTTTCCAAGGCTCATAAAATATTTCAGGGGGTATTTGAAATTATATTCTAATTATATGAATATAATTCAAATTCAACTAGCTAATGATTTAAATTCAAAGTCCCAAAAATAAATCCTTAAAAATGTTCAATATTTTGGTTGGGACCAGAACCCTTACCAAAAATTATCAAACATTTAAGAAGAGCCTTTTGGAGCAATGAATGAGATTTCTAGGGTTTTTGCCCCTCTTTTATTTAGGGTTTTGAGGCTTCCAATATTCCTCAATTCAAGTTTCAAAAATATAGACATGATGCACACATGAAGCTAGCCTAGAGCAATGCCAGAAGCTAGGGATGTGACAACTCACCCCCACTAAACAAGAATCTCGTCTCGAGATTCAAGCGTAGGGTAGGATGAAGGGGAAACGCAAACTAGTATAATCTTCACGATCCAGGGTGCACTTCAAATGAACGTTGATTTGAACACCATTATTGTCTTGAAGTCTTGCTCTGAGAAATCCTGTCAACATGACATGGAGGGAAGAAGGAGACTCTAGAAGGGTCGATCTTCTTGAAGATCGAACAACTCACGGAATGAGACATAGGACCATCTCTCGGGTTGAGACACGAGATACACATCGAGAGGGGTGGAAAGAAACGGATGACGAGGGTTCACTAGGTAGACAACGATTCCACACCTAAGAAGGTGGTGAACGGTTGTCAACGTAGCGAGGAGTTGAGTTGCCATGATACCACGACGAAACATCCTGGAGGGGGGTGATTCGTAGATTATTATCTTAAGTGGCAAAAAGAATTACCTTTGATATAGAGATCGTTAAGACTCTCTATATCAGCCTAAGGCAAATCACAGCAATCGATTGGCGGGGTCGGTAGAATGGCATACTTGGACTTGGATGATGTGGATTATCTTGTTGAAGACAACGTAATGGATGATTTTGCTTATCACCGGAAATGGAAGAGACCCATGGTAGAATGGCACATTGGCGGTGCAAGCTAGGAACAAAATGCAAATGCTGGGAATGATTCTGGTAACTGGGGAAGAACCCAACAAAAGAGAGTGAATTCACTGTTTGAAAAGGTCATAGCATTTGCCGAGGAAACTGAGAGGAATCCCAGTTAGAGATGATGATAACACGTAGTGCTTGTGCGTGCTCTCAAGAACTTGAGCATTTCCATAATCATCAAGGTTTTATCAACAACCGCGTCAAGGGTGCTGACAACACAACATACTACCATGATAAATAGCGATGGACGATGCAGATGCGAAGGAGGATAACACTTTCTCAGATTTCACCTTAGCGAGGCCAAGCAAATAAAATCTGGATGATCGACCGAGAGACATTTAGCACTCCGCTTCTAATGTTCTCCTTGATGTGCTAGTATAACCCATTC
>NW_021221361.1:0-396 GCF_002162155.2 Triticum dicoccoides
CCAACCTCGTCCTCTCCAAGACGTTGGCTTCTCCCTTTTGGTCGCAGGTGACCCCAACCATTCCCGAGGAGGAGCCTTGGAGGATGGTGCACTGAAGGCCGTACGCACGGAGTCTCCCACCATGACATCCTCGCCCGGCTTCGCCAGTACGTGCTCCCCTAATAATTCTAAGGTGGTTTGATCCAAGTAAACGCCGTCCTCTACCAAGATTTGTCCCCATGTTAGAGGGAGACGAGCCTTTTCCTCGACGGGGGTGTGTGCTGCCAACCTTGGCGCAGTTCTTTCCACCCGGCTGGGGGCAAGCACCGGCAAAGGAGGTGGAGCAAGTTCACGAAGGAGCCAACTCATCCCAATCACCAATCATAGAGAGTTGCAACGTCATCCATGACTACAACG
>NW_021221362.1:0-1737 GCF_002162155.2 Triticum dicoccoides
AAACAGGGACTACAGATTAAGCGAAGATTGGCTAAGGACGAGGTGACGATGCGCGTGGGAAATGGTTCCAAAGTCGATGTGATCGCGGTCGGCACACTACCTCTACATCTACCATCGGGATTAGTTTTAGACCTAAATAATTGTTATTTGGTGCCAGCGTTGAGCATGAACATTATATCTGGATCTTGTTTGATGCGAGACGGTCATTCATTTAAGTCAGAGAATAATGGTTGTTCTATTTATATGAGTAATATCTTTTATGGTCATGCACCCTTGAAGAGTGGTCTATTTTTATTGAATCTCGATAGTAGTGATACACATATTCATAGTGTTGAAACCAAAAGATGCAGAGTTGATAATGATAGTGCAACTTATTTGTGGCACTGCCGTTTAGGTCATATCGGTGTAAAGCGCATGAAGAAACTCCATACTGATGGGCTTTTGGAATCACTTGATTATGAATCACTTGGTACTTGCGAACCGTGCCTCATGGGCAACATGACTAAAACGCCGTTCTCCGGAACTATGGAGCGAGCAACTGATTTGTTGGAAATCATACATACTGATGTTTGTGGTCCAATGAATGTTGAGCCTCGCGGCGGGTATCGTTATTTTCTCACATTCACAGACGATTTGAGCAGATATGGGTATATCTACTTAATGAAACACAAGTCTGAAACATTTGAAAAGTTCAAAGAATTTCAGAGTGAAGTGGAAAATCATCGTAACAAGAAAATAAAATTTCTACGATCTGATCATGGAGGAGAATATTTGAGTTACGAGTTTGGTTTACATTTGAAACAATGCGGAATAGTTTCACAACTCACGCCACCCGGAACACCACAACGAAATGGTGTGTCCGAACGTCGTAATCGTACTTTACTAGATATGGTGCGATCTATGATGTCTCTTACTGATTTACCGCTATCGTTTTGTGGTTATGCTTTAGAGACGGCCGCATTCGCATTAAATAGGGCACCATCAAAATCCGTTGAGACGACGCCTCATGAACTGTGGTTTGGCAAGAAACCAAAGTTGTCGTTTCTTAAAGTTTGGGGCTGCGATGCTTATGTGAAGAAACTTCAACCAGATAAGCTCGAACCCAAATCGGAGAAATGTGTCTTCATAGGATACCCAAAAGAGACTGTTGGGTACACCTTCTATCACAGATCTGAAGGAAAGATTTTCGTTACTAAATTCGGATCCTTTCTAGAGAAGGAATTTCTCTCGAAAGAAGTGAGTGGGAGGAAAGTAGAACTTGATGAGGTAACTGTACCTGCTCCCTTATTGGAAACTAGTTCATCACAAGAACCAGTTCCTGTGACAACTACACCAATCAGTGAGGAAGCTAATGATATTGATCATGAAACTTCAGATCAAGTTTCTACTGAACCTCGTAGGTCTACCAGAGTAAGATCCGCACCAGAGTGGTACGGTAATCCTATTCTGGAAGTCATGATACTTGACCATGATGAACCTACGAACTATGAGGAAGCGATGATGAGCCCAGATTCCGCAAAATGGCTAGAGGCCATGAAATCTGAGATGGGATCCATGTATGAGAACAAAGTATGGACTTTGGTTGACTTGCCCGATGATCGGCAAGCCATTGAGAATAAATGGATTTTTAAGAAGAAGACTGACGCTGATGGTAATGTAACTGTCTATAAAGCTCGACTTGTTGCAAAAGGTTTTCGACAAGTTCAAGGGGTTGACTACGATGAGACTTTCTCACCC
>NW_021221363.1:0-431 GCF_002162155.2 Triticum dicoccoides
AACTAGAATGGAACAATGTAGAAAAGAATTCTATATGCAAAATATATGCAAAACAAAAGAAGAGGAAGGGCACCTTGGTGAACCTAACCTCATTGATATTGGAGATGTGGATATTAAGGACATTTGTTCGGGAGATGACCACTCTGATGCTGAATTAGAGATGGATCATTTTGCCCATTTAAAAAGCTTCTTTGCCAAAACAAAAAAGAATAGCTTGAACTCACCAGGGTTCTCCTGTGGGAAAACAGCTAGCATAATTGGGAGGAGGAAAAAACACACAAAAAATCTCAAGAATGATTGGATTGTTCTTGTGAAGGGATTGGAAAAGACATTAAAAAATTTCATTAGGGAATGCATAATTGATAGGAAACTGGATTTTGTTGGAATCCAGGAAACTATTAAAGAAAAATTTTCAAAAAATGAATTTCACA
>NW_021221364.1:0-589 GCF_002162155.2 Triticum dicoccoides
CATCCGAGTGCGGTAGCAGTGATCCAGCGGCGGAAATCTTGATGGTCGACGGGCCCCGCAGTCCCCCTGGCTTCGCCCGTGATGATGGAGCAGGTGACGGAGGCGACCCCGCACGACGCCACAAAGAGTACCAGCCCGAGCCACTCGACTCTCTGCAAAGAGAGGAACTTCGCCGCAGGAACGTGGATGCCCTGCGTACTCCCATCGCAGGAGAAACCCCCGAGGCTCGTGCCTTGGAGGAGGCGCGTCTGGCCAATTTGGCCGAGCGCACTCGACTGGAGAAGCTTCAGCGAGCACTCGACGAGCGCGCGCGGCAACGAGTTCCCGACACCAGTCGACGTCAACTCTTCCCGCCGACTCAGGTATATCGAACCCCAATTCAGAATTTAGCAGTTGCGACCCGTATAGCAGAGTCCATCCAGCCTTCGCAGTCAGAAGCTGGCAGAGGTTTGCTGCAGATCAGGGATCTGCTCCGGGCAGCAGGAGATCAGAATTCAGCCGTGTCTCAGTCGCGCAACAGAATTCACAGTCGATCCGTCACTGTGAATACGGTTCAGTCGGCTCACAGCCCCAGATCGCCTCCGCGGCG
>NW_021221365.1:0-657 GCF_002162155.2 Triticum dicoccoides
AATAAACACTTTTTTCTCTCGCTCTCCCCGCAGCAGATCCCTTCCCACTTCCTCGAAGCTTCTCGTCCTCTCCCTCCCTCCCTCTCGCACCGCCCGTGAAGGTGCCTCGCCGTATCTGCCCTCCATCTAACTCTGCCATCCAAACACCTCTTTACTTAGAGTTAGTTCAGGGTTAGAATCTAACTCTAACCTCTAACTGAGTTAGAGTATCCAAACAGGGCCATAGGCGCAAGCACTCCCCCCCTCCTAAGTATGATTATCTCTTACTAGCCATCAGGAACACACATATTGTCTCCTTCCATCCATACGTCTATCTCGATATCTCTCAGGGCATCTTCTATCGCGCACACACCTTGTCACTCGATCTCCCACCCATGTAGTCCCATCACGATCTCCAAGGGATCTCTCTATGACAAACATACACTCTCTCCTCCCCATGTCTGCATTTTCTCCCTACGTCTCTCTCGACCTCTCTCCCTTGTTTGTCAGACCCCTCTTGGCCACGTGCTAGGGGTCTTCCTCTCTCGGTTCCAAACAACCACACACTATCTCCTCACCTTGCCTCCGTTGTAGAAGATGCATGTGTGATATGTTTGCATAAGACACGCACGCTTTTTCTCCACTTTTATCATGTGTTGTCCATGTCTCTTTCACAGA
>NW_021221366.1:0-8397 GCF_002162155.2 Triticum dicoccoides
TTAAGAACGCTAGCTTTCGGCTTCACCTAGTTTGAGGTACACGTCCGGCTGACCCGGCAGTAACAATTGCAGAGGTGCTCCCTTTACCACCTAGCCGAACAATCGGGAATGTAGGGGTAAGCACAGGAGCCAGGCAACCCAGCTTGGCCAAAACTTAAGTCATATCGATGCATATAATGGTGAATAAAAGGTATATGCGGAAGTGTGACACATGTGTTGGGCATGAAGCCCGTATGAATAAGCTTCTGTTTAAAGAAGCCCCAGGTTTAATGAGCGCGGATAGCGCGTCACTTTATGAGCCTTTAAAGGCTATAAGAGAGAGAGAGAGATGTAAGACAGAAAATATATAAAAAATGGACAGAGGAAGGAGACGAACACAGAGTCCGGCGCTAGGCATAGAATCTTCGGAGACGGGCTGCGTTCCATGGGTTCGGCTCGAGCCGGTTATCCGATGCATCCCGCGGGCGGTATGCTCCACCAGTCAGGACTTGGTCAATTATGAAGGGACCTTCCCACTTGGGCTTGAGTTTGTCCTTTTTCTTGTCCGGTAGTCGTAGAACTAATTCTCCAACGTTGTAATTTTTGGCTCGTACTTCTCTGCTTTGGTATCTTCGAGCCTGCTGTTGATAGAATGCGGAACGGGCTTTTGACACATCACGCTCCTCCTCCAATGCGTCCAAGCTGTCCTGTCGATCGAGCTCGGCTTCTCTTTCTTCGTACATGCGCACTCGAGGTGAGTCATGAATTATGTTGCAAGGCAAAACTGCCTCTGCGCCGTACACCATAAAGAATGGTGTGTATCCGGTGGTGCGATTTGGCGTGGTCCGCAACCTCCAGAGTACGGAGTCGAGCTCCTCTACCAAGTGCGTGTTAGATTCCTTGAGGGACCGCACTAATCTGGGTTTGATGTCGCTCATTATAAGACCATTTGCACGTTCGACCTGGCCGTTAGTTTGTGGGTGATAGACGGAAGCATAATCGAGCTTGATGCCCATGTTTTTGCACTAGAGTTTTACCTCATCGGCCGTGAAGTTCGTGCTGTTATCAGTGATGATGCTGTGGGGGACGCTGTAACGGTGTACAACCCCGGATATAAAGTCTATCACCGGTCCGGATTCGGCCGTCTTAATAGGCTTGGCTTCTATCCATTTGGTGAACTTATCCACCATGACCAGTAAGTATTTTTTCTTGTGGGTTCTGCCTTTAAGGGGTCCAACCATGTCAAGCCCCCAGACCGCGAAGAGCCAAGTAATGGGGATAGTTTGGAGGGCGGTGGGTGGCATATGGCTTTGGTTTGCAAAAGCTGGCAACCAGTGCATCGTTGGACTAAGTCCTGAGCGTCTGCCCGGGCCGTCGGCCAATAAAAGCCCGTACGGAAGGCCTTGCTTACAAGGGACCGAGCTGCAGCGTGATGACCGCCAAGTCCGGCATGAATTTCAGCCAGGAGGTTCCGCCCCTCCTCTTCGGAGATACACCTTTGAAGGACTCCGGTAGTGCTTTTCTTATAAAGCTCTTCCTCGTGGACTCTGTAGGCTTTGGATCGCCGCACTATGCAGCGTGCCTCATTTTGGTCCTCGAGGAGTTCCTGCCTAGTAAGGTAGGCGAGGAATGGTTCTGTCCACGGGGCGATGACGGGAGGAGCTCAATGGCCCATTTTGCAATCCGGCCCGTTGCGCCACGGTTGTTTATAATATCGTTAAGTGGTACTTCCGAGGCTACTGTTATTGAACACTCTTGAAAGTAGTGTCGTAGCTTCCGGGATGCCATGAATACTGCGTACGCAATCTTTTGATAATGAGGGTACCGTGATTTGCAGGGAGTGAGGACAGTGGACACATAATAGACCAGCTTTTGAAGGGGGAATTTGTGTCCGTCCGCTTCTCGTTCGATAACGAGCACTGCGCTTACAACCTGATGTGTTGCTACAATGTATAATAGTATTGGTTCGCCAATGTTTGGCGCGGCCAGGACTGGGTTTGTATTCAGGGCCGGATTGTCCCAAAATTTGATTTCGGTTTTCCAGGCGCTTTCCATCGCGCAGTACTTCCGTACAATGGATGCCAAGTCAGCGAAGTGTGTAATATCACGGTGACTTATGGCGTTGAGTATTCCCTTGTCCGTGCAATTATTGCAGAAGATTGAGATTGTGTCTTCCTCGTGGTAGTCCCTTAGCTTGTTCTTAACCAGGAGGAATCTGGCCCAGTAATGATGTACTGTTTCATCGGGCACTTGCCTGATTTTGGATAGATCGCTTATGTTGGGGTGGGTGGGTGGAATTAAATCCGAAGCCTCACCCCATCTGAGGCTCAGAGGCCGAGGAATTTCCGAACTCGAAAATTTGGATTCCTGGATGTTGCCCAATGAATCCAGCCCGTCGCCTGACTCTAAGTTCAGGTCTTGAGTGATATCCTCCCTTCCGCGGGTATCCGGCTTGGAGGGATTGGGAATCCGGACATAGCGAGTCCTTAAGATAGATGAAGGGTCACCGCGCTGTCCCTCTACCACGGCAACGTGATGGGTGACTTGGGGAGAGTTAATCTCTCTCAGATCGGGTTTAGGCCCAATCTGCTCGTAATCTGTAGCGACTCCCAGGGTGGCGAAGCGATCCAAGAGCTCTTTTATGGAGGAGAGCTCCATTGGATCTAACTGCTCGGCGAGTTCCGAGCTGACATGAAGATTGTTTTCAATGGCTCAAGAGGTCATCGTCGGCGTAGAAGCCGAACAGGCGGTCATAAGAAAACCACCTAGCCGGAGGGTTTGGCCGACAGCCAAAGCTCCCTTAGCAATGGTGCCATCTTTAAAGACGGGGCGAGGCATCCTTCCTGATGGCGACGACACAGAGGAACTCTCAATGAAAGCACCAATGTCGGTGTCAAAACCGACGGATCTCGGGTAGGGGGTCCCGAACTGTGCGTCTAGGCCGGATGGTAACAGGAGGCAAGGGACACGAAGTTTTACCCAGGTTCGGGCCCTCTCGATGGAGGTAAAACCCTACGTCCTGCTTGATTAATATTGATGATATGGGTAGTACAAGAGTAGGTCTACCACGAGATCGGAGAGGCTAAACCCTAGAAGCTAGCCTATGGTATGATTGTTGTTGTGTATGTTGTCCTACGGACTAAAACCCTCCGGTTTATATAGACACCGGAGAGGGTTAGGGTTACACAAAGTCGGTTACAATGGTAGGAGATCTACATATCCGTATCGCCAAGCTTGCCTTCCATGCCAAGGAAAGTCCCTTCCGGACACGGGACGGAGTCTTCAATCTTGTATCTTCATAGTCCAAGAGTCCAGCTGAAGGTATAGTCCGGCCATCAGGACACCCCCTAATCCAGGACTCCCTCATGGAGTCTTGGTCATTTTACCCATGAGGCATGGTTCGCACGTGTCAAATGATTCATAATCAAGAGACTCCAAAAGTCCATCTGCATGGAGTTTCTTCATGCCTTTGACACCAATGTGACCAAGGCGGCAGTGCCACAAGTATGTGGGACTATCATTATCATCCTTACAACTTTTGGCATTCACACTATGAATGTGTGTAACATCACGTTTGAGATTAAATAAGAATAAACCATTGACCAGGGGGGCATGACCATAAAACATGTCTCTCATATAAATAGAACAACCATTATTCTCAGATTTAAATGAGTAGCCATCTCGCATTAAACAAGATCCAGATACAATGTTCATGCTCAAAGCTGGTACTAAATAACAATTATTCAGGTTTAAAACTAATCCCGTAGGTAAATGCAGAGGTAGCGTGCCGACGGCGATCACATTGACCTTGGAACCATTCCCGACGCGCATCGTCACCTCGTCCTTCGCCAGTCTCCGTTTATTCTGCAGTTCCCGTTTTGAGTTACAAATATGAGCAACTGCACCGGTATCAAATACCCAGGAGCTACTACGAGCGCTGGTAAGGTACACATCAATAACATGTATATCACATATACCTTTGGTATTGCCGGCCTTCTTTTCCGCTAAGTACTTGGGGCAATTCCGCTTCCAGTGACTGTTTCCCTTGCAATAAAAGCACTCAGTATCAGGCTTGGGTCCATTCTTTGACTTCTTCCCGGCAGCTTGCTTACCGGGCGCGGCAACTCCCTTGCCGTCCTTCTTGAAGTTCTTTTTACCCTTGCCTTTCTTGAACTTAGTGGTTTTATTCACCATCAACACTTGATGTTCCTTTTTGATTTCCACCTCCGCTGATTTCAGCATTGAATATACCTCAGGAATGGTCTTTTCCATCCCCTGCATATTGAAGTTCATCACAAAGCTCTTGTAGCTAGGTGGGAGCGACTGAAGGATTCTGTCAACGACTGCATCATCCGGGAGATTAACTCCTAGCTGAGACAAGCGGTTATGCAGCCCAGACATTTTGAGTATGTGCTCGCTGACAGAACTGTTCTCCTCCATCTTACAACTGTAGAACTTGTCGGAGACTTCATATCTCTCGACCTGGGCGTGAGCTTGGAAAACCATTTTCATCTCTTGGAACATCTCATATGCTCTATGTTGCTCAAAACGCTTTTGGAGCCCCGGTTCTAAGCTGTAAAGCATGCCGCACTGAACCAGGGAGTAATCATCACTACGTGTCTGCCAAGCGTTCATAACGTCTTGTTCTGTAGGGAAAATAGGTGCTTCACCTAGCGGTGCATCAAGGACATATGCTTTCCTAGCAGCTATGAGGATAATCCTCAGGTTACGGACCCATTCCGTGTAGTTGCTGCCATCGTCTTTCAGCTTGGTTTTCTCTAGGAACGCGTTGAAGTTGAGGGCAACATTAGCGTGGGCCATTTGATCTACAAGACATGTTGCAAAGATTTTAGACTAAGTTCATGATAATTAAGTTCATCTAATCAAATTATTTAATGAACTCCCACTCAGATAGACATCCCTCTAATCTAAGTGATACATGATCCGAATCAACTAGGCCGTGTCCGATCATCACGTGAGACGGACTAGTCATCATCGGTGAACATCTTCATGTTGATAGTATCTTCTATACGACTCATGTTCGACCTTTCGGTCTTTCGTGTTCTGAGGCCATGTATGTACATGCTAGGCTCGTCAAGTCAACCTAAGTGTATTGCGTGTGTAAATCTGGCTTACACCCGTTGTATGCGAACATTAGAGCCTATCACACCCGATCATCACGTGGTGCTTCGGAACAACGGACCTTAGCAACGGTGCACAGTTAGGGGGAACACTTTCTTGAAATTATTGTGGGGGATCATCTTATTTACTACCGTCGTTCTAAGCAAATAAGAAGCAAAAACATGATAAACATCGCATGCAATCAAATAGTGACATGATATGGCCAATATCATTTGCTCCTTTTGATCTCCATCTTCAGGGCGCCATGATCATCATCGTCACCGGCATGACACCATAATCTCCATCATCGTGTCTTCATGAAGTTATCTCGTCATCTATTACTTCTACTACTATGGATAACGGTTTAGCAATAAAGTAAAGTAATTACATGACGTTTATGTTGACACGCGGGTCATAAATAAATTAAGACAACTCCTATGGCTCCTGCCGGTTGTCATACTCATCGACATGCAAGTCATGATTCCTATTACAAGAACATGATCAATCTCATACGTCACATATATCATTCATCACATCCTTTTGGCCATATCACATCACATGGCACATGCTGCAAAAACAAGTTAGACGTCCTCTAATTGTTGTTGCAAGTTTTTACGTGGCTGCTATAGGTTTCTAGCACGAACGTTTCTTACCTATGCCAAAACCACAACGTGATATGCCAATTTCTATTTATCCTTCATGAGGACCGTTTTCATCGAATCCGATCCGACAAAAGTGGGAGAGACAGACACCCGCTAGCCACCTTATGCAACTAGTGCATGTCAGTCGGTGGAACCAGTCTCACGTAAGCGTACGTGTAAGGTCGGTCCGGGCCGCTTCATCCCACGATGCCACCGAATCAAGATAATACTAGTAACGGCAAGTAAATTGACAAAATCAACGCCCACAACAACTTGTGTTCTACACGTGCATAGAAACTACGCACAGACCTAGCTCATGATGCCACTGTTGGGGAACGTAGCAGAATTTTAAAATTTTCTACGCATCACCAAGATCAATCTATGGAGTCATCTAGCAACGAGGGAGAGGGGAGTGCATCTACACACCCTTGTAGATCGCGAGCGGAAGCGTTCAAGAGAATGGGGTTGATGGAGTCGTACTCGTCGTGATCCAAATCACCGGTGACCTAGCGCCGAACGGACGGCACCTCCGCGTTCAACACACGTACGGTTGGGAAGACATCTCCTCCTTCTTGATCCAACAAGGGTAAGGAGAGGTTGATGGAGATCCAGCAGCACGACGGCGTGGTGGTGGAAGCAACGGTGATCTCGGTAGGGCTTCGCCAAGCTCCAACGAGAGAGAGAGGTGTTACGTGGGGAGAGGGAGGCGCCAGAGACTTGGTGCGGCTGCCCTCCCTTCCCCCCACTATATATAGGGCCCCAAGGGGGGGCGGCCCTAGGAGATGGGATCTCCAAGGGGGGGCGGCGGCCAAGGGGGGACTTGCCCCCCAAGCCAAGTAGGGCACCCCCCACCCCTAGGGTTTCCAACCCTAGGCGCAAGGGGAGGCCCATGGGGGGTGCACCAGCCCACCGGGGGCTGGTTCCCCTCCCACTTCAGACCATGGGGTCCTCCGGGATAGGTGGCCCCACCCGGTGGACCCCCGGGACCCTTCCAGTGGTCCCGATACAATACCGATTACCCCCGAAACTTTCCCGATGGCCGAAACTGGACTTCCTATATATAAATCTTCACCTCCGGACCATTACGGAACTCCTCATGATGTCCGGGATCTCATCCGAGACTCCGAACAACTTTCGGGTTACCGCATACTAATATCTCTACAACCCTAGCGTCACCGAACCTTAAGTGTGTAGACCCTACGGGTTCGGGAGACACGTAGACATGACCGAGACGACTCTCCGGTCAATAACCAACAGCGGGATCTGGATACCCATGTTGGCTCCCACATGTTCCATGATGATCTCATCGGATGAACCACGATGTCGAGGATTCAATCAATCCCGTATACAATTCCCTTTGTCAATCGGTACGTTACTTGCCCGAGATTCGATCGTCGGTATCCCAATACCTCGTTCAATCTCGTTACCGGCAAGTCACTTTACTCGTACCGTAATGCATGATCCCATGACCAAACACTTGGTCACATTGAGCTCATTATGATGATGCATTACCGAGTGGGCCCAGAGATACCTCTCCGTCATACGGAGTGACAAATTCCAGTCTCGATCCGTGTCAACCCAACAGATACTTTCGGGGATACCTGTAGTATACCTTTATAGTCACCCAGTTACGTTGTGACATTTGGTACACCCAAAGCACTCCTACGACATCCAGGAGTTACACGATCTCATGGTCTAAGGAAATGATACTTGACACTGGAAAAGCTCTAGAAAACGAACTACACGATCTTGTGCTATGCTTAGGATTGGGTCTTGTCCATCACATCATTCTCCTAATGATGTGATCCCGTTATCAATGACATCCAATGTCCATAGTCAGGAAACCGTGACTATCTATTGATCAACGAGCTAGTTAACTAGAGGCTTACTAGGGACATGTTATGGTCTATGTATTCACACATGTATTATGATTTCCGGATAACACAATTATAGCATGAACAATAGACAATTATCATGAACAAGGAAATATAATAATAATCATTTTATTATTGCCTCTAGGGCATATTTCCAACACCTCGGTGTGGCTGTGCCCATGGTGGTGAGGGAGTTTGTCAGGCGTCGAGTCGCTCCACTTCAGCGCCACTCCCGCCCGATGTGGGACTTGCTCCGCAGCCAGGACAACATGAGGTTTCAGGAGGAGCGGCTTCCTCTTGCGGCATGGCAAACAGTGCTCACGGTCCTATCAGGTGTCCCTCTGCCAGATGAGATGCCTAGGAACAGCTGCCTATTGTACCGCTGCGAGAACAAAGTCACATTTGCCGCGAACATGCCTTCCTTTGATGAGTGGGGGTTGCGCCCAGTCGGCTTGACGGGGCCCCGCGAGAACCCCGTCATCGTGGTCCCCCTCCCTGCCGCCGGTGCCGAGCTCGCCCCAGGTGATGGTGCGGGGGGGACGAGCTCCAATGGGGCCCGACGGCTCAAGTGCCGAGGAGCACGTGATGAGCGGTGATCCTAGGGCGTCGTCCTCGGGGACCTGCGACCCCCCTCCCGAGGCGTTGGTTGCTGAGGAGACGCGGCATGCGGCTCCCGAGGCTGAGGCTCCAGGAGCCTCGGGAGGTTGTAGTGAGAGGGCGCAGGGCTGTTCGCCACGATCGGGCTCCTCTGAAGCCATCCCTCTTGGTTCTTCTTCGGCTCC
>NW_021221367.1:0-738 GCF_002162155.2 Triticum dicoccoides
AAAGAAATCAGAATTGAACAGAATTGTCATGCTTGTCTTCTTTCAGGAAAGTTAATACATATTTCCATGCTTGTCTACCAAAGAAATTGTATCAACTTAACACTTAGTCATGCATAAGTGTTTCACATCAAAAACATACAGCAGGGCAGACTCAAAATTGTATCAACTTAACACTTAGTCATGCATAAGCGTTTCACATCAAAAACATACAAAATTTGGAGTAGGAAACTAAATCTCTAAATACTCCAGCTGCAAATACTGCTAACACTAATAGGCCAGTAGCAAATACTGTATTTTTGGAGTTTTAACAAATGTTCAGTAATTTATGGAGTACAGCAACAACATCACGTTAAGAAAGTGAGCTAAATCATCACATTTTCAACTCTAAAGGTGCGGCAGGTCCTAACCCTATCATAGGCATACGCGCAAACAGGTGCATGACAGTGTTAAGTTTTATACAAGGATGTGGCTTATTGAAACTGAAAGTCCAAGTAAAAGTCGTCAAGAGCAAAAATAATGAAATATTTAGTCCCAGGTTTGTGAACTATGTAGCAATTCTTTTAAACTTGTAATACGGAGGCTGAGTTAGTACGCAGAATGTTTGTAAGCTACAACATGGCCCATCCAAGCACAGCCCAACCCGTCAGCTACAAAGAGCATGAAATAAAAACAAAATACCATACTTAATTGGAGCTTTATTTTTTTTGTTCTTACACGGGCCGCTAATAAATAAAGAGT
>NW_021221368.1:0-1188 GCF_002162155.2 Triticum dicoccoides
TACTACTGATTAGTAACACGTGATCCTGATAGAGAGAATAGATCCTAATTCCTTAACCCCCGGTGGAAGAATGGACTGACTCAGATCAGAATGTCATAAGATGAAGGAGTAAAAAGAGCCTTACGTTCCAACCCACAAACAATTCCCCTACATATAACTAAAGAATTTCTAGACTCAACATCGACCAGTTTGGCTTGGAGAACCTACAGGCAGTCCGGCTCTGATGCCAACGCTGTCAGGACCCCGACTCGATGTCACATCGATCTAGCCGGTAACACCTCATATCACTTTGCGGCCTCACGCACGGTATCCCCACGGGTGTCGCCTTACCTTTGCCCGGGACCGTTTGCGCCTTTTGGCTCACGTATATGATAGTGTCGCTAGCATCCATATGATAAGGAGCCCGGGCTGACATGACTAGTCGTAAACCCAAAGTGGCATAGACTTACAGGGACAGGCATCCATGACCCAGCTTCGAACGTGTCGGTCATCAGCAAGTGCGTCCGGGCTGTAGCACTGGGCTAGCAGGACTCCGGTAAACCGGGCTGTAGCGGGCTAACAGGACTCCGGTACTCAAAGCGTGACATTTCCCCGAAGGGATAGACATAGGAACGAAGAAGGACACATGCCGGCCAGCCTAAGTGTTCCAGAGCAGTAGCAAGCTACCATGGCTCAGCGGTAACACTAGGAGACATTTCCCGATAAGAGAGGCTACTAAAGATAAACAACTAGGTAGTCAGATCCCACACATACCAAGCATTTCAATCATACACACAATATGCTCGATATGTGCAAATACAACGAAGCATCACAACATGACTCTATGACACAAGTACTTTATTTAAGGCTCAGAGAGCCATACATAACATACACAAAGGTACGGGTCTCACGACCCAACATACAAGTCATACAGTCATACAAACCAGCAGCGGAAGTAACTTGTCTGAGTACAGACAACTAGTAAAATAAAAGAGGCTTGGAAAGCCTAGCTATACTACATGGTCCTTCACAAGCTCAGGGTCACCACCTGGGCCTTTAGCCTACTCGTTGATGTCAATGTCTACATAGAACCCATCAGAAGGGGTTGCAGCGTCTTCTGTAAAAATGTAAATTATAGCAACATGAGTACAAAGGTACTCAGCAAGACTTACATCAGATCCTACATACATGCATATTATCAAGAAGGGT
>NW_021221369.1:0-1679 GCF_002162155.2 Triticum dicoccoides
GCGCGCACCGCTCCAGCAGTGCGCAAAAATACAGCGCGCGCGGCACGCACAAACAACATATACATTTCAAATAAAAGCAAAAATGATCAAACAAACAAAATAAATCAACAATAAATAGTTTAATTTCGTTATTACAACCCAAACAAATAGTTTAGTACAACAAATACTACAATAAACACAACAAATAGTTCATGAACAATACAATGTCGAATGCAGAAATCATGCTCTTTGTCGTCCATTCCATGCCCACCACTCTTCAATCAGATCCTTTTGAAGTTCATTGTGCGTTGCGGGACGCCGAATGTCATAATAGGAGGCAACAAAACGGGCTACCCTTTCAGCCCTCCGTCGCACTCGCACGGGATGTCCCAAGAGCTCATACTGTGAGTAGTGTAAATCTTGGCCACGCTCATTCTCGATGATCATGTTGTGCATGATCACACAAGCGTGCATGATGTATCAAAGCATTTTTTGATCCCAAAATCTAGCCGGTCCTCTCACAATAGCAAATTGGGCTTGCAAAATCCCAAATGCTCTCTCCACATCTTTTCTAGCCGCCGCCTGAGCACTGTGGAAATCAAGATTTTTCTTACCTTCCGGCTTTTTCAACGGCATCACGAAGGTTTGCCACTTTGGATAGATGCCATCCGCTAAATAATAGCCATAGTTGTACGTACGGCCATTTGCTACAAACTGCACCGGTGGCAACTCACCATTTGCAATCTTATTCATCAGTGGTGACGGTTGACAACATTGATGTCATTCAAAGATCCAGGCATTCCAAAGAATGCATGCCAAATCCAAGTCTCCTGATCGGCCACCGCTTTAAGGATTATAGTGGACCCCTTTTTTTGCCGTGGAATTGCCCATGCCATGCCTTTGGACAATTCTTCCAACTCCAATGCATGCAAACTATTGAGCCAAGCATGCCAGGAAAGCCGCGAGCTTTGTTCATCGCCAATAGCCTTGAGACGTCTTCAGCATTGGGAGATCTCAAATACTCCTCACCAAACACTTGCACAATTCCCACAGCAAAGCGCTTGACACACATGATGGCTTGGCTCTCACCCATAGCCAAGTGATCATCAACTAGATCAGCCGGGATACCATATGCCAACATACGCAAAGCGGCTGTCACCTTCAGAAAGGTGCTATGCCCGAGCTCTCCGGCGGCATTCCTCCTTTGCTGAGAAAAGGTCATGGCTCGCTATTTTTTCTGCAATGCGCCTGAACAAGTCGGTGTTCATTCTAAATCGGCGAAGAAAATACGACTCCGGGTATGTGGAATTCTCCACGAAAATAGTTCCTCATCAATCTGTTATGGGCATCAATCCTATCTCTCCAAATTTTCTCCCGACCCATAACCGAACCACCGTGCTTCGGTTTTATATTGATATGCATAGCTAGGATCATTGCAAGATCCTCCTCCTCTTCCATATCAAATTCTTCTTTGGAAGAATCATACGACGAACTCATCTACAATGTTCAATACTATACTATAAAAACTACAATTAAAAACATGCACCAACTTCATGAAGTTTGAGCAATACATACCTTGTAGGCGTTTTGCCGAACACCTTGCGGGGGCGGCGCGGCAGCGAGTGCTCGGGCGCTGCTCCTCGGACGACGGGCGCGCGTGAGGGCCGGCGGGACTAGGAGGGGGGGTGGGCGGAAGCGCG
>NW_021221370.1:0-438 GCF_002162155.2 Triticum dicoccoides
ATACAGAAACTGCTTCTTTATTCCATCGTCATACACACCATACAGGGTTTAGTACAAGACCAAACAAAGTACTATTACGGTGAAAAGAGGATTACATCTCATCGGAGGCATTCCAAGCTCCTTTACATTATTTTTCTACTCCTCCGGAAAGAGTACAAACTAGGTCATATCCCACGAGTCACGCGGAACGATAGACGACACAGCTAGTGCGAACTAGTGATACTACCACTAACTCAGACCGATCCGTAGTAGCCCTCGTAGAAGTCACCTCCATAGCCTGGAAGCTCAACATGATCATCCGGAAACAGACGATCCCGCGGAGCTTGTGGACCATAGGGGCTAGGATGAGGTCTTGGACCAACAGACGGTGGCCTGCGGGGACCGCGAGGTGGGGTGATGCCTCCTACATCACGCCAACCCATCACGTCTGGCAGAGCA
>NW_021221371.1:0-6559 GCF_002162155.2 Triticum dicoccoides
GAGATTGAACTAGGTATTGGATACCGACGATCAAATCTCGAGCAAGTAACATACCGATGACAAAGGGAACAACGTATGTTGTTATGCGGTTTGACCGATAAAGATCTTCGTAGAATATGTAGGAACCAATATGAGCATCCAGGTTCCGCTATTGGTTATTGACCGAGAATAGTTCTAGGTCATATCTACATAGTTCTCGAAGCCGTAGGGTCCGCATGCTTAAACGTTACGATGACAGTTTTATTATGAGTTTATAAGTTTTGATGTACCGAAGTTTGTTCGGAGTCCCGGATGTGATCACGGACATAACGAGGAGTCTCGAAATGGTCAAGACATAAAGATCGATATATTGGAAGCCTATATTTGGACATCGGAATCGTTCCGGGTGAAATCGGCATTTTACCGGAGTACCGGGAGGTTACCGGAACCCCCCGAGGGTTTATTGGGCCTACATGGGCCTCGAGGGAGAAGAGGGAAGGAGGCGGGAGGGGGCCGCGCGCCCCTCCCCTTCCTAGTCTGAATAGGACAAGGGAAGGGGGGCGGCGCCCCCCTTTCCTTCCCCTCTTCCTCCTCCTTCCCCCCTTCTCCTACTCCAACTTGGAAAGAAGGGAGTCCTACTCCCGGTGGGAGTAGGACTCCCCCCTTGGCGCGCCCTCCTTGGTCGGCCGCCTCCTCCCCCCTGGCTCCTTTATATACGGGGGCGGGGGGGGCACCCCAAAGACACACAAGTTGATCTACGGATCGTTCCTTAGCCGTGTGCGGTGCCCCCCTCCACCATATTCCACCTCGGTCATATCGTCGCGGAGTTTAGGCGAAGCCCTGCGCCAGTGGAACATCATCACCGTCACCACGCCGTCGTGCTGACGGAACTCATCTTCGGAGCTTTGCTAGATCGGAGTTCAGAGATCGTCATCGAGTTAAACATGTGCTGAACTCGGAGGTGCCGTACGTTCGGTGCTTGGATCGGTCAGATCGTGAAGACGTACGACTACATCAACCGCGTTGTGCTAACGCTTCCGCTTACGGTCTACGAGGGTACGTGGACAACACTCTCCCCTCTCGTTGCTATACCATCACCATGATCTTGCATGTGCGTAGGAAATTTTTTGAAATTACTACGTTCGCCAACAGTGGCATCCGAGCCTAGGTTTTATGCGTTGATGTTATATGCACGAGTAGAACACAAGTGAGTTGTGGGCGATACAAGTCATACTGCTTACCAGCATGTCATACTTTGGTTCAGCGGTATTGTGAGATGAAGCGGTCCGAACCGACATTACGCGTACGCTTACGCGAGACTGGTTTCATCGTTACGAGCACTCGTGCTTAAAGGTGGCTGGCGAGTGTCTGTCTCTCTCACTTTAGCTAAATCGAGTGTGGCTACGCCCGGTCCTTGCGAAGGTTAAAACAACACTAACTTGACGAACTATCGTTGTGGTTTTTGATGCGTAGGTAAGAACGGTTCTTGCTAAGCCCGTAGCAGCCACGTAAAATTTGCAACAACAAAGTAGAGGACGTCTAACTTGTTTTTGCAGGGCATGTTGTGATGTGATATGGTCAAGACGTGATGCTATATTTTATTGTATGAGATGATCATGTTTTGTAACCGAAGTTATCAGCAACTGGCAGGAGCCATATGGTTGTCGCTTTATTGTATGAAATGCAAACGCCCTATAATTGCTTTACTTTATCACTAAGCGGTAGCGATAGTCGTAGAAGCAATAGATGGCGTAACGACAACGATGCTACGATGGAGATCAAGGTGTCGCGTCGGTGACGATGGTGATCACGACGGTGCTTCGGAGATGGAGATCACAAGCACAAGATGATGATGGCCATATCATATCACTTATATTGATTGCATGTGATGTTTATCCTTTATGCATCTTATCTTGCTTTGATTGACGATAGCATTTTAAGATGATCTCTCACTAAATAATCAAGAAGTGTTCTCCCTGAGTATGCACCATTGTGAAAGTTCTTCGTGCTGAGACACCACGTGATGATCGGGTGTGATAGGCTCTACGTTCAAATACAACGGGTGCAAAACAGTTGCACGCGTGGAATACTCAGGTCATACTTGACGAGCCTAGCATATACAGATATGGCCTCGGAACACGGAGACCGAAAGGTCGAACGTGAATCATATAGTAGATATGATCAACATAGTGATGTTCACCATTGAAACTACTCCATCTCACGTGATGATCGGACATGGTTTAGTTGATTTGGATCACGTGATCACTTAGATGACTAGAGAGATGTCTGTCTAAGTGGGAGTTCTTAAGTAATATGATTAATTGAACTTAAATTTATCATGAACTTAGTACCTGATAGTATTTTGCTTGTCTATGTTTTTTTGTAGATAGATGGCTCGTGCTGTTGTTCCGTTGAATTTTAATGTGTTCCTTGAGAAAGCAAAGTTGAAAGATGATGGTAGCAATTACACGGACTGGGTCCGTAACCTAAGGATTATCCTTATTGTTGCACAAAAAAGTTACGTCCTGGAAGCACCGCTTGGTGCCAGGCCTGCTGCTGATGCAACTGAAGACGTTAAGAACGTCTGGCAGAGCAAAGCTGATGACTACTCGATAGTTCAGTGTGCCATGCTTTACGGCTTAGAACCGGGTCTTCAACGACATTTTGAACGTCATGGAGCATATGAGATGTTCCAGGAGTTGAAGTTAATATTTCAAGCAAATGCCCGGATTGAGAGATATGAAGTCTCCAATAAGTTCTACAGCTGCAAGATGGAGGAGAATAGTTCTGTCAGTGAACACATACTCAAAATGTCTGGGTATAATAATCACTTGATTCAACTGGGAGTTAATCTTCCTGATGATAGTTTCATTGACAGAATTCTCCAATCACTGCCACCAAGCTACAAGAGCTTCGTGATGAACTATAATATGCAAGGGATGAACAAGACTATTCCCGAGCTCTTCGTAATGCTAAAAGCTGCGGAGGTAGAAATCAAGAAGGAGCATCAAGTGCTGATGGTTAACAAGACCACCAGTTTCAAGAAAAAGGGCAAAGGGAAGAAGAAAGGGAATTTCAAAAGGAACGGCAAGCAAGTTGCTGCTCAAGAGAAGAAACCCAAGTCTGGACCTAAGCCTGAAACTGAGTGCTTCTACTGCAAGCAGACTGGACACTGGAAGCAGAACTGCCCCAAGTATTTGGCGGATAAGAAGGATGGCAAAGTGAACAAAGGTATATGTGATATACATGTTATTGATGTGTACCTTACTAATGCTCGTAGTAGCACCTGGGTATTTGATACCGGTTCTGTTGCTAATATTTGCAACTCGAAACAGGGACTACGGATTAAGCGAAGATTGGCTAAGGACGAGGTGACGATGCGCGTGGGAAATGGTTCCAAAGTCGATGTGATCGCGGTCGGCACGCTACCTCTACATCTACCATCGGGATTAGTTTTAGACCTAAATAATTGTTATTTGGTGCCAGCGTTGAGCATGAACATTATATCTGGATCTTGTTTGATGCGAGACGGTTATTCATTTAAATCAGAGAATAATGGTTGTTCTATTTATATGAGTAATATCTTTTATGGTCATGCACCCTTGAAGAGTGGTCTATTTTTATTGAATCCCGATAGTAGTGATACACATATTCATAGTGTTGAAACCAAAAGATGCAGAGTTGATAACGATAGTGCAACTTATTTGTGGCACTGCTGTTTAGGTCATATCGGTGTAAAGCGCATGAAGAAACTCCATACTGATGGGCTTTTGGAATCACTTGATTATGAATCACTTGGTACTTGCGAACCGTGCCTCATGGGCAAGATGACTAAAACGCCGTTCTCCGGAACTATGGAGCGAGCAACTGATTTGTTGGAAATCATACATACTGATGTTTGTGGTCCAATGAATGTTGAGGCTCGCGGCGAATATCGATATTTTCTCACCTTCACAGATGATTTGAGCAGATATGGGTATATCTACTTAATGAAACACATGTCTGAAACATTTGAAAAGTTCAAAGAATTTCAGAGTGAAGTGGAAAATCATCGTAACAAGAAAATAAAGTTTCTACGATCTGATCGTGGAGGAGAATATTTGAGTTACGAGTTTGGTCTACACTTGAAACAATGCGGAATAGTTTCGCAACTCACGCCACCCGGAACACCACAACGAAATGGTGTGTCCGAACGTCGTAATCGCACTTTACTAGATATGGTGCGATCTATGATGTCTCTTACTGATTTACCGCTATCGTTTTGGGGTTATGCTTTAGAGACGGCCGCATTCACGTTAAATAGGGCACCATCAAAATCCGTTTAGACGACACCTTATGAACTGTGGTTTGGCAAGAAACCAAAGTTGTCGTTTCTTAAAGTTTGGGGCTGCGATGCTTATGTGAAGAAACTTCAACCAGATAAGCTCGAACCCAAATCGGAGAAATGTATCTTCATAGGATACCCAAAATAAACTATTGGGTACACCTTCTATCACAGATCTGAAGGCAAGATTTTCGTTGCTAAAATCGGATCCTTTTTAGAGAAGGAGTTTCTCTCGAAAGAAGTGAATGGGAGGAAAGTAGAACTTGATGAGATAACTGTATCTACTCCCTTATTGGAAAGTAGTTCATCACAAGAACCAGTTCCTGTGACAACTACACCAATCAGTGAGGAAGCTAATGATATTGATCATGGAACTTCAGATCAAGTTTCGACTGAACCTCGTAGGTCTATCAGAGTAAGATCCGCACCAGAGTGGTACGATAATCCTATTCTGGAAGTCATGTTACTTGACCATGATGAACCTACGAACTATGAGGAAGCGATGATGAGCCCAGATTCCGCAAAATGGCTAGAGGCTATGAAATCTGAGATGGGATCCATGTATGAAAACAAAGTATGGAATTTGGTTGACTTGCCCGATGATCGGCAAGCCATTGAGAATAAATGGATCTTTAAGAATAAGACTGACGTTGATGGTAATGTAACTGTCTATAAAGCTCGACTTGTTGCAAAAGGTTTTCGACAAGTTCAAGGGGTTGACTACGATGAGACTTTCTCACCCGTAGCGATGCTTAAGTCTGTCCGAATCATGTTAGCTATTGCTGCATTTCATGATTATGAAATTTGGCAAATGGATGTCAAAACTGCATTCTTGAATGGATTTCTAGAAGAAGAGTTGTATATGATGCAGCCAGAAGGTTTTGTTGATCCAAAAAGTGCTAACAAAGTGTGCAAGCTCCAGCGATCCATTTATGGACTGGTGCAAGCATCTCGGAGTTGGAATAAACATTTTGATAGTGTGATCAAAGCATATGGTTTTATACAGACTTTTGGGGAAGCATGTATTTACAAGAAAGTGAGTGGGAGCTCTGTAGCATTTCTGATATTATATGTAGATGATATATTATTAATTGGAAATTATATAGAATTTCTGGATAGCATAAAGGGATACTTGAATAAAAGTTTTTCAATGAAAGACCACGGTGAAGCTTCTTACATATTGGGCATCAAGATCTATAGAGATAGATCAAGACGCTTAATAGGACTTTCACAAAGCACATACCTTGACAAAATTTTGAAAAAGTTCAAAATGGATCAGGCAAAGAAAGGGTTCTTGCCTGTGCTACAAGGTGTAAAGTTGAGTCAAACTCAATGCCCGACCACAGCAGAAGATAGAGAGAAAATGAAAGGTGTTCCCTATGCTTCAGCCATAGGCTCTATCATGTATGCAATGCTGTGTACCAGACCTGACGTATGCTTAGCAATAAGCTTGGCAGGAAGGTACCAAAGTAATCCAGGAGTGGATCACTGGACAGCGGTCAAGAACATCCTGAAATACCTGAAAAGGACTAAGGATATGTTTCTCGTATATGGAGGTGACAAAGAGCTAGTCGTAAATGGTTACGTCGATGCAAGCTTTGACACTGATCCGGACGATTCTAAATCGCAAACCGGATACGTGTTTTTATTAAACGGTGGCGCTGTAAGTTGGTGCAGTTCTAAACAAAGCATCGTGGCCGGATCTACATGTGAAGTGGAGTACATAGCTACTTCTGAAGTAGCAAATGAAGGAGTTCATTTCCGATCTAGGTGTCATACCTAGTGCATCGGGACCAATGAAGATCTTCTGTGACAATACTAGTGCAATTGCCTTGGCAAAGGAATCCAAATTTCACAAGAGGACCAAGCACATCAAGAGACGCTTCAATTCCATTCGGGACCAAGTCCAAGTGGGAGACATAGAGATTTGCAAGATACATACAAATCTGAATGTTGCAGACCCGTTGACTAAGCCTCTCTCACGAGCAAAACATGATCAGCACCAAGACTCCATGGGTGTTAGAATCATTACTATGTAATCTAGATTATTGACTCTAGTGCAAGTGGGAGACTGAAGGAATTATGCCCTAGAGGCAATAATAAAGTTATTATTTATTTCCTCATATCATGATAAATGTTTATTATTCATGCTAGAATTGTATTAACCGGAAACATGATACATGTGTGAATACATAGACAAACATATAGTCACTAGTATGCCTCTACTTGACTAGCTCATTAATCAAAGATGGTTAT
>NW_021221372.1:0-3248 GCF_002162155.2 Triticum dicoccoides
GTTACTCCTCGTCCGCAAGTCGGATGGCACGTGGCGCTTCTGCATCGACTATCGCGCCCTTAATGCCCTGACACTCAAGGACAAGTTTCCTATCCCGGTGGTCGACGAGCTTCTGGACGAGCTACATAGGGCGCGCTTCTTCACCAAGCTCGACCTCCGATCAGGCTACCACCAGGTGCGGATGCACCCGGACGATGTTGCCAAGACAACATTTCAGACTCATCACAGCCACTTCGAGTTCTTAGTGATGCCTCTTGGCCTCTCCAACGCCCCGGCGGCCTTCCAGGCTTTGATGAACGACATCCTCCGCCCCTACTTGCGTCGGTTTGTGCTCGTTTTCTTTGATGACATTCTTATCTACAGCGCCTCGTGGGCGGAGCACCTTCAGCACGTCGCCATCGTCTTCAACGAGCTTCGAGCACACCATCTTCATCTTAAGCGCTTGAAGTGCTCGTTCGGGACACCTTCAGCTCGGCCACGTCATCTCGCTCGAGGGGGTTGCTATGGACGCCGACAAGGTGGCGGCCGTCGCGGCCTGGCTGACACTGCACTCACTGCGAGCTCTTCGTTGCTTGCTAGGCCTCGTGGGGTATTACCGGAAATTTATTCGGGAGTTCGGCCTCACCGCGTCCCCGCTCACGCACTTGCTGCGTCGCGACGCCTTTGCCTGGGATGCGGAAGCGACATCGGCATTCAAGGCTCTCACAGGGGCCCTCACGACGGGTCCAGTTCTTCAGATGCCTGACTTCCACCGCTCGTTCGTCATGGACTGCGACACCTCCGGTGTGGGCTTTGGTGCCGTCCTTCATCAGGGCAATGGACCACACGCGTTCTTCAGCAGGCCCTTCGCCGCGCACCATCTTAAGCTCGCGGCCTATGAGAGGGAGCTCATTGGCTTGGTGCAGGTCGTGCGCCATTGGCAGCCCTATCTTTGGGGCCGGTCGTTCCGGATTCGCACGGATCACTACAGCCTCAAGTTCTTAATTATTGGACCAGAGGCTGTCTACCGTGCCGCAGCACCAGTGGATCAACAAGCTCTTTGGCTTCGACTTCACCATCGAGTATCGTCCGGGCCGCCTTAACACCGTGGCCGACGCCTTGTCCCGCCGCCACACCTACCACGACGCAGCCGTCGGCAACTCCGATGGGGCGGCGCTCTGCATCCGCTCCAGGCCCTCCTTCTCCCTCTCTGCTGACATCCGCAGGGCCACCGCGATCGCGCCGGATGCTCAGCTCCTTCGGCAGCGCCTGGATGACGGCGACCTGGAGGAGTTGTGGCGCCTACTGAATGGCTTGCTCCTGCATGGGCGCCGTCTCTTCGCGTCGGACCACATTGACCTCCGTCACTAGGTTCTGCTGCTGGCACACTCGGACGACCACGAGGATGTGTAGAAGACCCTCCACTGTCTCCGCGCCGACTTCTACATCCCCGGTGATCGGGCCCTGGTCCGGGACTGGGTGCGGTCTTGTGTGACGTGCCAGCGCAACAAGACAGAGACAATGCGGCCGGCTGGTCTGCTACAGCCATTGGAGGTGCCCTCTCAGGTCTGGGCTGATATCTCCATGGACTGCATCGAGGGCCTCCCCAAGGTGGGCGGCAAGTTCGTCATCTTCATGGTGGTCGACCGCTTCTCCAAGTACGCGCACTTCAACGTGCTCGGGCATCCCTACAATGCCGCATCCGTGGCCCGTGCCTTCTTCGACAACATTGTCCGCCTCCACAGGTTTCCCTCTTCGATTGTCAGCGACCGAGACCCTGTGTTCACGGATGGCGGGCGTGTTAGCTTCGCCTGAGCATGGCCTTCCATCCTCAGACGGACGGCCAATCCGAGGTGGTCAACAAGGTGATTGCCATGTATTTGCGTTGTGTCACAGGTGCCTGTCCTCTCGCTTGGGTGGACTAGCTTGCATGGGCGGAGTACTGCTACAACACCTCTTATCACTCCGCCCTGAGTGCCACGCCGTTCGAGGTGGTCTACGGCCGACCGCCCCGCCCATCCTGCCGGTTGACCCAGAGACGGCTCAAGCGGAGGCAGCGGGCGACCTTCTTCGCAGCCGCGACGAGTAAAGTGACTTGCCGGTAACGAGACTGAACAAGGTATTGGGATACCAACGATCGAGTCTCGGGCAAGTAACGTACCGATTGACAAAGGGAATTGAGTACGAGATTGATTAGGTCCTCGACATCGTGGTTCATTAGATGAGATCATTGAGGAGCATGTGGGAGCCAACATGGGTATCCAGATCCCGCTGTTGGTTATTGACCAGAGAGTCGTCTCGGTCATGTCTGCTTGTCTCCCGAACCTGTAGGGTCTACACACTTAAGGTTCTGTGACGCTAGGGTTGTATAGATATGAGTATGCAGTAATCCGAAAGTTGTTCGGAGTCCCGGATGAGATCCTGGACGTCACGAGGAGTTCCGGAATTGTCCGGAGGTGAAGAATTATATATAGTAAGTGTAGTTTCGGCCATCGGGAAAGTTTCGGGGTCACCGGTATTGTACCGGGACCACCGGATCGGTCCCGGGGGTCCACCGGGTGGGGCCACCCATCTCGGAGGGCCCCATGGGCTGAAGTGGGGAGGGGAACCAGCCCATAGTGGGCTGGTGCCCCCCCCTTGGGCCCCCATGCGCCTAGGGTTGGGAACCTTAGGGGAGGGGGCGCCTCCACTTGCCTTGGGGGGTACTCCACCCCTTGGCCGCCACCCCCCTAGGAGATCCCATCTACTAGGGCCGGCGCACCCCCCTAGGGGGCCTATATAAAGGGGGAGGGAGGGCAGCCGCATCTCAAGCCTTGCCGCCTCCCTCTCCCCTGCTACACCTCTCCCTCTCGCAGAAGCTCGGCGAAGCCCTGCTGCGATCACTGCTGCATCCACCACCACGCCGTCGTGCTGCTGGATCTTCATCAACTCCGTACGTGTGTTGAACGCGGAGGTGCCGTCCGTTCGGCACTTGGTCATCGATGATTTGGATAACGGCGAGTACGACTCCATCATCCCCGTTCTCTTGAGCGCCTCCGCTCATGATCTACAAGGGTATGTAGATGCACTCTCCTCTCGTTGCTAGTTGACTCCATAGATTGATCTTGGTGAAACGTAGAAAAAAAAATTGTTTTCTGCTACGATCCCCAACAGACAACGCCTCATTCAGGCCCAGCAGCTGGCCAAGCACTATAACGACGGCCACCACCGTAAGGCGGAGTTCGCGGTGGGCGACTGGGTGTGGCTGTGCCTTCTTCACCATTCTACGC
>NW_021221373.1:0-916 GCF_002162155.2 Triticum dicoccoides
GTACCTATCTATTGTTCCATCAGCTTTCTTTTTAATTTTATACACCCACTTGCAATCTATAATATTCCTCCCTGGCTTATAAGGAACTAGATGCCAAGTCTGATTTTTCATTAGTGCATCAAATTCACTATTCATAGCATTCTTCCATTTTTCATTGCGTAAAGCTTCTAGCACATTCTCTGGCTCACCAGTAGCAGCAAAGCCCGTAAACTTAAAGTTCTTGTTATACCTGACTGTCCCATCTTTGGGCACCAATGGTTTTGTAATACCTCGTTGTGACCGAGACACCCGTGTGGTTGTAGTATTGGGTTGAGTTGTTGCCGCAGAAGATCCAGCAGCATGCACAGGAGATCCACCTCGTACCGTCGCAGGCGAATCCCCTTGAGCAGACGCGCAGTCCCCCGTCCTCGGATCCACCGCACGTGGGGCAGAGGAGGGTGCCCCATGAGGAGGCGACACTTGGCCGGGGACCCGCGGGACGCTGTCGGCTTCATCATTGTGTCGCGCGTCGGGTGTCCCGCAGCCAGCCGACTCGTGCCAGCTGTTGCGTGGTGACAACTGCAGGTCAGCCCCGCGCGAGGCCCTGCTCGACCGCTCCACTGCATCTGGTGGCGTGTCGTGCGCGGGTGGGCCGGCACCTGACGGCGTCAGAGGATCAGCCCTGGGATCCGCACCAGTAGCAGGAGGCCCGCCTGCACCGAATCTCTCGGGATCAGCGCTGTCAGCCAGATCGTCCTCGTGTCCAGCGCCAGTGCAAATCTGGTTCTGCATAAAATCATACGGCGGAACAACAATTTTTTGGCTGCTCCCATTAGTAGCATCAGGATAACTATTAGCCAAATGATCATCTACACATTTTTCTCCCCCGTGATCAGTTGGATTTAAAAGCTCTGGAGACAAAAGAAGGATTTCGGCC
>NW_021221374.1:0-1623 GCF_002162155.2 Triticum dicoccoides
TTTTTTTGTCTGTTTAGTTTTTCTCTTTTGTATTTTCTTTTCTGTTTTATTTTAAGTTCCCTTTTATTACAGTTTTATAAAAACACTAGCACCTAAATTTGTATTTATAAATATACTACTGCCACCTTAATTCTCAACCGAAAATAAAATAGTTTAATATTTTATAAAATTCAATAGGCATGTATTTAACTGTTTTAACTACTGTTTTAATTATCTTAGAGCCTTTAAGCACTTTATCAAAGTTTGGTTTCTCCACCATAATTACAGCTGCATTATTTAGTTCACTCCGAACATTTTAGTTTTAAAGTTTGGAAACTTTTGTTGTTTGCCTATGTTTTAAATTTGAATTTGAATCGGGTTCGAATCAATGTGAGTTTAATCACAGTAATGGAGGTGACGTGGCATCATTAGCTTGGGATTACTGTAGTCTAATTATTCGGGCGTCACAATTCTCCTCCACTACAAGAAATCTCGTCCCGAGATTTAAGAGGGGAGTAAGGGGGGTTCTGGTTATTCTAATGGATCTTCTTGAAGAAGTTAATCCCTTTCATTGATGTCTTCAATTCTTTATTCCAAAGCATCATGATGAAGTTGTCATCCTTTCTTCGGGGAACTCCATCGTACTTACGAATAGGTAAGGGGCAGCTCTACAATGATAGGAGGTTATAAGGGAAATTCATCTGGGGTATCCCAAGAATGAACATATGAGTATCTCTCGAGTTGAACAAATTACACCTATCGAGAGCAAAGTAAGACGGTGCAATAAGAAGTTTCAAGCGGATAGGCAATCGTTCATTGCCTGAAGCAGAGTGCGAAAGGGGTTCTGAGCAACGGGAATAAGTATTGTGTCCGATACCAGAATAGATCAACAGGCAAGTGGCCCGTGAATTACATACAAAGTCAAGCACGAGGAATAACTTTGACAACAGGTTGTACAGGAGAGTCAGGTTTCGTTCCTGGGACCTGTGGGTTATGGGCCCACCATGTGGGTTAAAAGTAGAAAGGGGGGGCTGACATCTTGTACGATCACGATAGCAAGGCATGTCAGAGAGTCGCATGTCAGTTATGTCGGCAACAATGTCGGTACCAAGGGCGAGGGACGAAGAGAACCATTTTCCTGCTCGTTGAACGAGGCGGACCAGTAGGCGAAGTTCTCGTCCATCGGTGGTTACCGGAATGTCATCAACAAAAGTAACAAGGTCTTACTAACAGAATTGTACAACGAGGTGTTTACATAAGCAGGAGAATATTACTGCTCAGATCATATAGTTCACAAGAAAGGTTAAACCAACAATGGAAGGAAAATATGATCATCAGATTAAACAGAACAATGGAAAGGAAATTATGTTTAAACACATATTTCAAGGGTATATCCTTCCCAAGGACAAGCAGAGCATGATATCCATGTCAGGATATAATGTAGAAAACTCTTTAGGTAGGGGAGAGAATTTTCATGACATTGCCCATACAACGGTGTTTGGGTAATTGAGCAAGAAACATTTAGCATTGGGCTTCAAATGGTCTTGTTGAAAATCGGAGTACCATAGACATGCTTCGAGATAGCATTGACATGGTCATCAGGTGAAGATCAGACTTTGGAAACACGAAGGATCCATCAGGAAT
>NW_021221375.1:0-1197 GCF_002162155.2 Triticum dicoccoides
AGATGGTGGATTTCGCTTTGGTGGAAGTCGACTTTGACGATCCGACTACGAACGTGCGAGGACGTCGCGCCTTAGCAATCGCTAAACCAACTCCGAGAGGTTATTGACCACGCCGGAGCACGATCAACCTGACCACGAGGGTCTGTTTCCTGCGAGCAAACAAAGAACAAGCAAGAAACTGAGATTGCAATCTGGATATTGCGAATATAAGATGAAAGCTTTATTGATCAAGGTGGGGTTCTGTGACGCCTTTGTCTGGTCGTTGAACACAAACGAAGTACGCGAAGTTGCAGCTATGGCGAACTTTTAATCTAAACAAAACCCAAGGTCTAAACGATGCCCTAAGGGCTGTATATATGGAGGAAGAGGGGGTGGATTTCGTGGCCCTTGGTGGAGGGGTCCGAAATCAACCCTATCTCTTGTTTCCCCACACATACGGACTCTAAAAATAGCCTATACTTATGTATTTCGAAATTACATGGGCCTGGCCCAATAATAAGGTGACGCAGCACCTAAAATAGCCTCGGGACGAAATTTATGAAGTGGCATCTTGTATATTTCGTCCAAGGCTTCATGCACACATTATGGTGGCTTCAAAGTCCTGAAATCATCATTTGTAACTCCGTTCTTGTTCCCCTTGCGCATGCCATCATCTCCACGCTTGTTCTTGCTCCAATGTTCATCCTTCTCCAAGCTAGGCCCTTCATTTGTAAGCAAAACAAATGTATCCAATTTAGGCAGCATCATATTCTCATGAACATTAGAATCATTACCAAGAAACGAAAGTACCTGATAATTTAGTTGGCGTGCACGAGCTCTAGTAATTGGTCCAGTATGTATAGCAGCAGGGGCTGTGGGTGTAACAATTGTATTGATGTCCTCATCACATTAGCCCCCCTGGTAGGGACAAACGTATCTTACTGCAGATGCTCTATGACTGGGGCAATCTCATTTGGCCGTAAATTGAAGAAAATCCAGCGGCTATATGCCTTATTCTCCTTGTTTTGGCCAGATGGCATGCTGTAACTCACGCGCGTGAAAGCCAAGAACAAAAGGGCATTGCTGGCATCGGTCAATATATATGTGGAAACGATATCTCCTCTATAGAGGACAAGAAATTTTGGGGGCAATCAGGCAAAAGGCGCACGAGAAAATGAAGTACTTTCAAGGACTGCCATATAATGGAGAGATGTTCAC
>NW_021221376.1:0-1776 GCF_002162155.2 Triticum dicoccoides
GCGTCTCATGATCAGAATCATCTCCACCATGTTCTTCACGTGTAATAAGAGCCAAAGTCTCCTCATCATAGTCACTAGCGGACTCATATCCACCATCCGCGGTAGCAATCATCACACGCGGAGATTTGCATTCTCTCGCATAATGACCTCCTCCCTTACAACGACGACAAATAATATCACTTGTGTGCCCTGTTGATGCCATGGAAGAAGAACTCTGTGCAGGCCCAGCAGGTGCGCTTTTGGCAGATAATTGTGGTTGTGCCTGTTTTCTTGTATCACGACTGGAGGAGGCACGTGATTGAGGTGCTGGTGCAGTTGAAGTAGAAGATGCACGCGGTGTCCATGATGAAGGTCGGCCTGCAGAAAAAGTTAGTTCGCGCCAATGCTTGTCGATCCTGCACTTCACGGTCAGCTTTACAAGCAAGATGGAATAAACGAGTGATATTAGTATACTCCTTATAGTCTAGAATGGTCTGAATCTCTCTATTTAATCCACCCAGAAAACGTGCAAGCATAGCTTCATTCTCCTCAACAATACCACATCTAATCATGCCAGTTTGTAATTCCTGATAATATTCTTCTACAGAATTTTTTCCTTGTCTTAAGCGCTGTAATTTTTGAAGCAATTCACGTTGATAATATGGTGGAACCCAATGAGTACGCATAGCAGTTTTCAAAGCAGCCCAAGTAGTTGGAATAGGATATAATCTACAATGTTCAGACCACCATACACATGCAAAACTAGTGAAAGCACAAACAGCAGCAGCAACTCGTCTCTCCTCAGGATATTGTAAACATGTAAATCGTTGGTCAGTTTCTAACTCCCAAGTAAGATATATATCAGGAACATATCTACCCTCAAATGGTGGAATATTCAATTTTAGTTTAGGAATATGGACATCATCTCGTACCTGAGGTGGTGGTGCAGTCCTACCATTACGAATATATACCTGAGGTGGACCTGGTGGTGGTGGTGCAGGTGGCTGCACGTAGTGCTGATTTTGATCAACCTCATCCTCATAATCTCCCACATAATCATCCTCCTCTGCATCAGCAGAAGGAGCCACAGAAGTATCAACAGCAGCACCAACAGTTTGGCCAAACGCAAGAGGAACACGGCTCGCTCGGCGAAGGTCTGTTTCGCGACGTGGAGGTAGTCATTGTTGTTGTTGTTGGAGAGGTGCGTTAGGTGCAGCGGGTGGTGGTGGTGGAAGACGCGCGAGCAATTCATTAAACTTGTTATCGAGCTTTGTTTCGAACGTCTTCTCCATGCCATCTATCTTCTCCACGGCCTCTTCAAATCTGTTCAGCACATCTTGCACCTGTTCAGTCATCATTTGCTGAAACTTATCATGAAGCTCCTTGTTCGATAAATTCTCCCAGTCAGTCTCGTCGGCTTGTGATCCTGGCATGGTTAGCAGCAATAGAAACACACAAGAATATGATCCTACAGACTACGAACAAGTGGTGGTGGTGGGTGTCACAAATCCGTCAAGCAAATCTCAAATTCTTACCAGTTCTTACCCAACAGCAGGCGGTGATCGGCAACCGTTGTAGTCAAAAACTCTCAAAGCTTGGATAGAGCGATTACCAGCGAGAGTCAAACGCACGACGTAGATGTATGTGGAGCTGGGAAGGCTTATAATATGGTAGCAAAAAGGGTCAGCAATAATCAATTCAGAGATGCAAAGTTGAATAAACGCTCAACGACGGTACTGTGCTGGTCCTAGGCTAGACTGTGCTAGAGACGCGAGCCTAGAACACTAACAAAATCAC
>NW_021221377.1:0-1021 GCF_002162155.2 Triticum dicoccoides
ACTCCACTCAGGAGGATTCACGGACTCGCACCACTGCTGAGATGCTCGAGGATAAGGACCGTGAAAATCGGGCCTTAAGGCTAGAGCTCTTCAACACCCGTGCTGACCACTGGGCCACTTTGACTCGGTTCGCACCGGCGGTGCAAGCTGGATATTCAGATATGCGCGATCTCTATCCTGTGAGATCTGCTCTGCCAGACGTGATGGTTTGGCGTGATGTAGGAGGCATCACCCCACCTCGCGGTCCCCGCAGGCCACCGTTTGTTGGTCCACGACCTCATCCTAGCCCCTATGGTCCACAAGCTCCGCGAGATCGTCTGTTTCCGGATGAACATGTTGAGCTTCCAGGCTATGGAGGTGACTTCTACGAGGACTACTACGGATCGGTCTGAGTTAGTGGTAGTATCCCTAGTTCGCACTAGCTGTGTCGTCTATCGTCCCGCGTGACTCGTGGGATATGACCTAGTTTGTACTCTTTCCGGAGATGTAGAAAAATAATGTATAGGAGCTTGGAATGCCTCCGATGAGATGTAATCCTCTTTTCACCGTAATAGTACTTTGTTTGGTCTTGTACTAAACCCTGTATGGTGTGTATGACGATGGAATAAAAGAAGCAGTTTCTGTATCTACCATGTCATACGGATGATCATCTTGCATTCCGAGTTATTTCTTACATTATGAATCCTATGTCGGAATTTACCATCCTGACTAAATCATTGTCTTGTCCACCTAGGATGGTCAACACGCGCGCTAACCCTGCTTCCCAAGAGCAGGCCGAAGGCAGTGAAGCCAGGAATGAAAATCTGCCTCATCCTCCTTCGCTAGCCGAGGTGATGATGGAAGCTGAGAGAAACAAGCGGGAGACAAACCGTTTGTTGGAGCGTATTGAACAGAATACAGCACACCATCAGAGGGCTAACGTGGTGTCACTCAGTGATTTTATCAAATTGCATCCACCCACGTTCCACCACTCCGTCGAGCCCCTCGACGCTGATGACTGGCTTCGCAGTATCTCTCACAA
>NW_021221378.1:0-1562 GCF_002162155.2 Triticum dicoccoides
TTCAAGTCTCCATACAACTTTTGGGCCGAAGCCATCAACACCGCATGTCATGCATCCAATCGGCTCTATCTCCGCAAAGGCTTGAACAAGACTCCTTATGAGATACTCACCGGAAACAAGCCCAATCTCAAGTACTTCCGGGTGTTCGGGTGTAAGTGTTTCATTCTCAAGAAAGGTGTTCGTTTGTCTAAATTTGAGGCTAGAGCTTATGAGGGCATATTTGTTGGTTATGCTACAGACTCTCATGCTTACCGTGTTCTCAACAAGTCCACCGGACTCATTGAGGAGACGTGTAACGTGGAGTTTGACGAAAATAACGGCTCCCAAGTGGAGCAAAGTGGTACTTGTGATGTATGTGATGAAATTCCTCCCCAAGCCATAAGAAGAATGGGTATTGGTCATATTCTACCCATTGAGGAACCCCTTGTGGCCGAAGGAGAAGGACAATGCTCCACTCAAGTGTAGCCTTCACCTACTCAAGACCCACACGCTTCCGAAGAACAAAGTGTAGGCCCTCAACCTCGTGAACAAGACCAAGGGCAAGATAAATCTCAAGATGGTGGTGAACCTCCAAATGATGCCCAAGGTCAAGTTCTCCCCATCGAGCAAGTTCAAGATCATGAGCAAGCTCAAGATCAAGAACAAGCTCAAGACGGCGCTCAAGATAATCAAGTTAACCCTCCTCCTTCCACATCCGAGGAGGAATCAGAGCGTCGTGCCGCAAAGATTGCTTCCAAACTCACCACCAAAGCCATCTCATGGATAATGTGGTTGGAAGCCTAAGAAAGGGGGTAAGCACTCGTAGACAATTAGCAAACTATTGTGAACATCACGCGTTTGTCTCTTGTGTTGAATCCCAAAAGGTCTATGAGGCGCTCGAAGACTCGGATTGGCTCAATGCCATGCATGTAGAACTTAACAACTTCAAGTACAACAAGGTGTGGAGGTTGGTGCCAAGGCCTTCGGGGAACCATAACGCCATTGGAGCCAAGTGGATTTTCAAGAACAAGCAAGATGCTCATGGGAACATCATTCTTAACAAGGCAAGATTGGTAGCACAAGGCTACTCCCAAGTCGAGGGTATCGACTATGGGTGAAACCTTTGCTCCCGTTGCTCACCTTGAATCCATTCGTTTGTTGATTGCTTATGCTTCCCATCACAACTTTAAGTTACAACAAATGGATGTGAAAAGTGCTTTTCTTAATGGCCATATTAATGAGTTGGTTTATGTCAAGCAACCCCCCGGGTTCGAGGATCCTTACTTCCCGGATCATGTGTATCAACTCGATAAGGCACTCTATGGCCTTAAACAAGCCCCATGTGCGTGGTATGACCACCTTACCGAGTTGTTACAAGATCGTGGATTTGAAGTTGGGCAAATCGATCCCACTCTTTTTACTAAGAAGGTCAAAGGGGAGTTGTTTGTGTGCCAACTATATGTTGATGACATTATCTTTGGTTCCCCTAACAATGCTTTCAATGAAGAATTTGCCGCTCTCATGACCTCTAAGTTCAAGATGTCTTCGATGGGAGAGTTGAAGTTCTTCCTTGGTTTTGATAT
>NW_021221379.1:0-1053 GCF_002162155.2 Triticum dicoccoides
ACTATATATCTAATAAAGTACGGTTATGACGTTCGGACACACCATTATGCTGTGGTGTTCCATGTGGCATGAGTTTGTGAAACTATTCCACATTGTTTTAATTGAAGACCAAACTCATAACTCAAATATTTGTCTCCGCGATCAGATCGTAGAAACTTTATTTTCTTGTCACGATGATTTTCCACTTCACTCTGAAATTCTTTGAACTGTTCAAATGTTTCAAACTTATGTTTCATCAAGTAGATATCCCCATATCTGCTCAAATCATCTGTGAAGGTCAGAAAATAATGATACCTGCTGCAAGCTTTAATATTCACCGGACCACATACATCAGTATGTATGATCTCCAACAAATCTGTTGCTTGCTTCATTGTTCCGGAGAACGGCGTTTTAGTCATCTTGCCCAAAAGGCATGGTTCGCAAGCATCAAGTGATTCCAAAATCCCATCAGCATGGAGTTTCTTCATGCGCTTTACACCAATATGACCTAAACGGCAGTGCTACAAATAAGTTGCACTATCATTATTAACTTTGCATCTTTTGGTTTCAATATTATGATTATGTGTATCACTACGATCGAGATCCAACGAACTATTTTCATTGGGTGTGTAACCATATAAGGTTTTATTCATGTAAACAGAACAACAATTTATTCTTTTACTTAAATGAATAACCGTATTACAATAAACATGATCAAATCATATTCATGCTCAACGCAAACACCAAATAACACTTATTCAGGTTCAACACTAATCCCGAAAGTATAGGGAGTGTGCGATGATGATCATATCAATCTTGGAACCACTTCCAACACACATCGTCACTTCACCCTTAACTAGTCTCTGTTTATTCTGCAACTCCCGTTTCGAGTTACTAATCTTAGCAACTGAACTAGTATCAAATACTGAGGGGTTGCCATAAACACTAGTAAAGTACACATCAATAACATGTATATAAAATATACTTATGTTCACTTTGCCATCCTTCTTATCTGCCAATCACTTGGGGTAGTTCCGCTTCCAGTGACCAGTCCCTTTGCAGTAGAAACACTTA
>NW_021221380.1:0-706 GCF_002162155.2 Triticum dicoccoides
AATCTCCTCGCGTCTTGATCCCTCGACACCTAAGCCACCTCCCAAGCTAGACTAGTTGTGTTTATTTATCTATTCATGGGTGTTTTGTGTTGTGCCCTCAGCGAGACTTATTTCTTTGTTTGCACTCTACTTACTTGAACCTTTATGTTTGTTGAACCTGATGGTCGTGGTGGTGGTTGCTTTATAATATGAAGCAAGGGGAAACCCTTTTTCGTCATAGGCATTGCAAAATCCTATATGCCTAATGCACATGGCTCTTTTTATATATTATATTAGTATGGGAGATATGGTACCTTTGGAACCGATGTTTTGGTCAAGTGGAGTATATAACCAAAAACTACCACAATTCATGGAATCGTGCCCAGAAACTACCAATTTATGTTTTTGTGCGGAAAACTACCACTTTTGTCCTAATCCGTGGCAAAAAACTACCAAGTGTGAAAAGTGCCCGATTTACCTTTTCTAAACGCTTTTCTGACATGCTGAGCCCACAAGTCAGGTTGACCGTTAACGGGAGGCCAACGGCGGGGGCTAGCCAGCCAGCTCGAGCGGAGGCCAGCGCACAGCACATCAGCCTGCCTGCCCGGCAGCGCGGCCTGCCCAGCGGCGCGGCGGCACGGCCTTTCCTGCTCGTCGGCGTGGCCTGCCTGCTCGCCCGGCGGTGCGGCGGAGCGGCCTGCCTGCTTGCCGGCGCGATGGCCTGCTC
>NW_021221381.1:0-726 GCF_002162155.2 Triticum dicoccoides
CGGGACTCCGAACAACTTTCGGGTTACCGCATACTAATATCTCTATAACCCTAGCATCACCGAACCTTAAGTGTGTAGACCCTACGGGTTCGGGAGACATGCAGACATGACCGAGATGACTCTCCGGTCAATAACCAACAGCGGGATCTGGATACCCATGTTGGCTCCCACATGTTCCACGATGATCTCATCGGATGAACCACGATGTCGAGGATTCGATCAATCCCGTATACAGTTCCCTTTGTCTAGCGGTACGATACTTGTCCAAGATTCGATCATCAGTATCCCGATACCTTGTTCAATCTCGTTACCGGCAAGTCTCTTTACTCGTTCCGTAATACATCATCACATGATCAACTCCTTGATCACATTGTGCACATTATGATGATGTCCTACCGAGTGGGCCCAGAGATACCTCTCCGTTTACACGGAGTGACAAATCCCAGTCTCGATTCGCGCCAACCCAACAGACACTTTCAGAGATACCTGTAGTGTACCTTTATAGCCACCCAGTTACGTTGTGACGTTTGGCACACCCAAAGCACTCCTACGGTATCCGGGAGTTGCACAATCTCATGGTCTAAGGAAATGATACTTGACATTAGAAAAGCTTTAGCATACGAACTACATGATCTTTGTGCTAGGCTTAGGATTGGGTCTTGTCCATCACATCATTCTCCTAATGATGTGATCCCGTTATCAACGACATCCAATGTCCATGGTCAG
>NW_021221382.1:0-1316 GCF_002162155.2 Triticum dicoccoides
AAGATGTGCTTGCGTGTTGGTCGTCAAGACTCGCAGTTTTGGCCGATTTTGGCCCGTTTTTGAACTATTACACAGTTTTGGCATCCCGAAGTGATTTCCACGATTGACAAACCCTACGGTGCGCTTACGTGTCGGTCATCAACAATCGCAGTTTTGGCCGATTCTGGTCCGTTTGGTGCACTATTACTCACCGTTTTGGGGTCCTAAAGCGATTTACACGATTTGCGATCCCCGGGGTGCGTTTATGTGTCGGTTATCAACACTCACCATTTTGCCCAATTCTGGTCCGTCTCGTGGACTATTACTCACCGTTTTGGGGTCCCAGAGCGATTTCCACGATTCACGATCCCGGGGGTGCGTTTACGTGCCCGTCGTCAACACTCATAGTTCTGGCCAATTCTGACCCGTTTCGTGGACTATCACTCACCTTTTTGGGGTCCCGAAGCGATTTCCATAGTTGTTGAACCCAAAGATGCACTTACGTGTCATTCATCAACACTCGCAGTTTTGGCCGATTCTCGCCCGTTTTGTGGACTATTACTCGCAGTTTCGGGTCCCGGGGGGATTTCCACGATTGACGAACCCCTGGTGAATTTATGTTTTGGTCATCAACAATCGCGGTTTTTGTCGATTATGTCCCTTTCGTGGACTATTACTCACCGTTTTACGGTCCTAAAGCGATTTCCATTGTTGTCGAACCCCAAGGTGTGCTTTCGTGTTGGTCGTCAAGTCTCGCAGTTTTGGCCGATTCTGGCCCGTTTCTTGGATTATTACTCAGTTTTGGGGTCCCGATGTGATTTCCACGATTGATGAACCCCGGGGGTGCGTTTATGTGTCGGTCATCAACACTCACAATTTTGGCCAATTCTGGCCGTCTCGTGGACTATTACTCACTGTTTTGGGGTCCCGCAGTGATTTCCACGATTGACGAACCTCTGGGTGCGTTTACGTGTCGGTCATCAACACTCGCAGGTTTTGTTGATTCCGACCCGTTTCGTGGACTATTACTCACCGTTTTGGGGTCCCAAAGAGATTTCCATTTTTGTCGAACCCTAAGGTGTGCTTGCGTGTTGGTCGTCAAGACTCGCAGTTTTGGCCGATTTTGGCCCGTTTTTGAACTATTACACAGTTTTGGCATCCCGAAGTGATTTCCACGATTGACAAACCCTACGGTGCGCTTACGTGTCGGTCATCAACAATCGCAGTTTTGGCCGATTCTGGTCCGTTTGGTGCACTATTACTCACCGTTTTGGGGTCCTAGAGCGATTTACACGATTTGCGATCCCCGGGGTGCGTTTATGTGTCGGTTATCAACA
>NW_021221383.1:0-457 GCF_002162155.2 Triticum dicoccoides
GAGTTGTTTCTTAAGCTCGGCTAGTTCTAAGGGTGCCATCTTATAAGGTCTTCTAGCAATCGGAACGGTTCCTGGAATGAGGTCTATTACGAACTCAACATCCCTGTCAGGCGGAACACCTGGCAATTCCTCTGGGAAGACATCCGGGAAGTCACGGACTACCGGAATGTCCTCAAGGTCTGGCAAAGGGCTGGCGTTAAGAGAATATAATTGTCGCTTGGCTATTCGGGTCAAGACATTGACTATCTTCCCCGAAGGGTGAGTGAGTTGAACAGTCCTAGAGAAGCAATCAATTTTGGCATGATGAGCTGACATCCAGTCCATACCCAAAATGATATTAATATCTGCAAATTTAAGGGCTATCAACGATGCAAGGAAAACAAGTCTGTCGACTTGGATTTCATTTCCATAACTTACCCTAGAGGTCTGCCATCTAGACCCGGGAGTAGAAATTTCC
>NW_021221384.1:0-398 GCF_002162155.2 Triticum dicoccoides
ATCTAGTTCACATTGTTATGTGATTAACACCCAAAGAGTACTAAGTTGTGATCATGTTTTGCTCATGAGAGAAGTTTAGTCAACGGGTCTGTCACATTCAGAGCCGTATGTATTTTGCAAAATATTCTATGTCTTCAATGCTCTACACGGTGCTACTCTAGCTAATTGTCCCACTTTCAATATATATCCAGATTGAGACTTAGAGTTATCTGGATCGGTGTAAAAGCTTGCATCAACGTAACTCTTTATGACGAGCTCTTTTATCACTTCCATAATCGAGAAGTATTTCCTTAGTCTTCACTAAGGATAATTTTGACCGCTGTCCAATGATCTACTCCTAGATCACTATTGTACTCTCTTACCAAACTCCTGGTGAGGTACACAATAGGTCTGCTACA
>NW_021221385.1:0-453 GCF_002162155.2 Triticum dicoccoides
AAAATTTCTAACAATTCTAACTTTTTTATAACTATTTCTATAACTAAAAAACAGAAAAATTTCTAACAATTCTAACATTTCTAACTATTCTAACAATTCTAACATTTCTAACTATTCTAACAATTCTAACATTTCTAACTATTTCTAAAAAACAGAAAAATTTCTAACAATTTCTAAAAAATAGAAAAATTTCTAACTATTTGTATAACTAAAAAACAAAAAATGTATGTGTGTGTGTGCGCGCGCTCACCGGCGAGGCGAGAGGCGACGGGGGGCGGCGACGGGCGCGGCGACGACGGGGATGACGACGACGGGGACAGGGACGGGGCGGCGTTGACGGGGACGGGGACGTATGGGCCGGGGCGGCGACGACGACGGGGACGTACGGGGCGGCGACGACGGGGACGGGCCGGGACAGGGCGGCGGTGACGACGGGGATGACGGGGACGGGGA
>NW_021221386.1:0-1241 GCF_002162155.2 Triticum dicoccoides
ACATATAACGTGAGGGACAAAACAAGTAAAGGGATGCTTGATGTTGAAATTTTTGAATTGTACATGGAGTATGTCCTGCCTTTTTCTTAGATTATTAATTTCCAATTTACATTTATTAGTATATTATTTTATAATTTGGTACTGCAACTGTTTATGTAGGGATCTTTGGACGGGCATACATCCGGAAAAGAAGAGTGACTATGCGTACCTTGATTCGATGTGGTTTGATATGTACATCATTGGGAAACATAAATCAAAAGTCCTTAAATGGGTAAAAGCTATGAAAATATTCACAAGAAGATATGTATTTTTCCCCATTGTTTATTGGTATGTTGCTCGCTTTCTTATCTTGCACAATCACTTATTTGATTGGCATGATACTGAATATTCACTTCCTTGACTATATGTAGGGGACATTGGAGCCTCCTTGTTTTGTGTAATTTTGGCGAGACAAACTACTTGGGTACTCCAAAGGGGCCACGCATGCTACTGTTGGATTCACTTAGAACAACACAGCCAAAGAGGTTGCCATCTGTCATCAACAGGTTTGATCCATTTAGTTCATCCATCTCTAAGCATCCAAAAAAAATATGAACACGATGATATATCTGGTTACATGTTTACATATTTCTCTATAGCATGCTGTCCACGAGTCAAGATATCAAAACAATAATGTATTGTTTTAGATTATTATCCATAATAGTAGCCTACCATGGTGTTTGTATGTCCAAAATTATATATACCACATGGTGCATTGTACTTAGACTTTGCATGGAATGGACGTCAAAAGCCAACCGAGGCCACAATTTATGTTCACATAATTGGTTTGGTCATATATATATAGCCCATAAATTCCAACCTTATTCTGAATCTCTTATATTTATTAAACCATTATTGCTTGTGTGCCAGCTTCATTATTGATATTTTAAAAACATAAGAGCGGGAAGAGATAGGGCATTTCACAAATCAAGTCCAGCTTGAGTTTCCTGAGGTGTGAAGTTTACATCTGGAACTCTGTCTATTTTTATACTTTGCTGAATTATCCTCTAAATTGGTGCTTCTTAATATTGTGATTTTTGTTTATGGTTCTTAAATAATTGCAGGTTCCACAGCAAAGTGGAAATGATTGTGGTATATATGTTCTGTATTTTATATACTGTTTTCTCAAATTCGAAAAATTGGGAGAAGATTTGAGCCAGCTGGTGCGTAACGGATTTGAAGCTTTACAAAATATTCTTATT
>NW_021221387.1:0-1336 GCF_002162155.2 Triticum dicoccoides
ACATATAACGTGAGGGACAAAACAAGTAAAGGGATGCTTGATGTTGAAATTTTTGAATTGTACATGGAGTATGTCCTGCCTTTTTCTTAGATTATTAATTTCCAATTTACATTTATTAGTATATTATTTTATAATTTGGTACTGCAACTGTTTATGTAGGGATCTTTGGACGGGCATACATCCGGAAAAGAAGAGTGACTATGCGTACCTTGATTCGATGTGGTTTGATATGTACATCATTGGGAAACATAAATCAAAAGTCCTTAAATGGGTAAAAGCTATGAAAATATTCACAAGAAGATATGTATTTTTCCCCATTGTTTATTGGTATGTTGCTCGCTTTCTTATCTTGCACAATCACTTATTTGATTGGCATGATACTGAATATTCACTTCCTTGACTATATGTAGGGGACATTGGAGCCTCCTTGTTTTGTGTAATTTTGGCGAGACAAACTACTTGGGTACTCCAAAGGGGCCACGCATGCTACTGTTGGATTCACTTAGAACAACACAGCCAAAGAGGTTGCCATCTGTCATCAACAGGTTTGATCCATTTAGTTCATCCATCTCTAAGCATCCAAAAAAAATATGAACACGATGATATATCTGGTTACATGTTTACATATTTCTCTATAGCATGCTGTCCACGAGTCAAGATATCAAAACAATAATGTATTGTTTTAGATTATTATCCATAATAGTAGCCTACCATGGTGTTTGTATGTCCAAAATTATATATACCACATGGTGCATTGTACTTAGACTTTGCATGGAATGGACGTCAAAAGCCAACCGAGGCCACAATTTATGTTCACATAATTGGTTTGGTCATATATATATAGCCCATAAATTCCAACCTTATTCTGAATCTCTTATATTTATTAAACCATTATTGCTTGTGTGCCAGCTTCATTATTGATATTTTAAAAACAGAAGAGCGGGAAGAGATAGGGCATTTCACAAATCAAGTCCAACTTGAGTTTCCTGAGGTGTGAAGTTTACATCTGGAACTCTGTCTATTTTTATACTTTGCTGAATTATCCTCTAAATTGGTGCTTCTTAATATTGTGATTTTTGTTTATGGTTCTTAAATAATTGCAGGTTCCACAGCAAAGTGGAAATGATTGTGGTATATATGTTCTGTATTTTATATACTGTTTTCTCAAATTCGAAAAATTGGGAGAAGATTTGAGCCAGCTGGTGCGTAACGGATTTGAAGCTTTACAAAATATTCTTATTTGTGCCTTGCAAAATCTTTTTCCAATTTGTTTCTTTACGCGGATTGTTACTAATTTGTTGATTTATGTGATGACCCTGTTCTAAGGGTGCATTGT
>NW_021221388.1:0-3027 GCF_002162155.2 Triticum dicoccoides
GCGCGCACACGCACACGCACGGTTGCACTAGTGAAAAGAGGCAACACCTCCGGGTAATTGATGGCCGGGACATGAGAGAGAGCAGAGTGAGATACCTGGACGGGCTCCATGGCGTCCGCAGCGGCAGCGGGGTCGGAACAGCAACATTGCCAATTTAGTATCAACCTGAAGAATAATCTGCAGACTTGTTAGTTTTTTCTGAAAAAGGAAGTAAAAGTATGAGATTTTTGCAGTTTTGTCTAGCTCCGTCCGAATACAAGTTGCAGCAGCAAGCAAACACGGATAGATGGGCGTTGACAAGCAGAGCAGAGCATACCTTCCATGGCGACCTGGGAAGAAGCAGAGCCTCCTTGTATGCCTGCGCGCTTGATGCATCAGGGAGTGCAGCGGAGGACCTCCATGTCCATGGAGAAGACCGGAGTTGTTGGTGACCCTTCCATGGCGTCGTCCTGCTCCTCCTGGTAATGGTCATGGAGACGGGGGTGGGTCAGAGAGGGAGAAGAGACCAGACCGGGGATGGGTTGGGATGGGATGGGATGGGTGAAGAGGAGGGATTCGTACCCATGGCTGCGCCTCCTGCCTGCGGATCCTGATGGCCGCGGGCTAGGGTCCATGGCTTGGCTCCTCCGCCGCCGCCGCCTCTCCTGGATCATGGAGGAGGATGGTGCCGTGGATCTTGGCGCGCAGCTCGAGCCGGGGACATGCCCACGACCCTATCCACGGGGATTGGGAGGGGTTGCGCGCGGTAGCCGTGAATCTGGCCGGAGAGGAGGAAGGACCGGAGTGAGGGGGTGTCGGCGGTGTGCTGCGTGCCGCCGAAACTCGCCGGAATCGCGGCGGCGGCGAGGGGAGAGAGATGGGTGGGGGATGGGAATGGGATTCGCCTCTTTTCAATATTATCTTTCCTTTCCTTTTCTCTTGTCTTCAAAACTTACTTTTGAGCAAGGAGACACAAATTTTGAGAGACGAGCGCGCGTAAATGCAGCGGACTCTTAATTGGTCAATGGACTTTACCCATGGATCGACACTGTCTATTTAACCAATCTCGTTCGTCCATCGACATCTGACGGCCCGCAGAATCGATCGTGGGGAGCTGGCCGGAAGGAAGAAGCACAGATATGCTTGGGTTGGATCTCCATGGTCTTTGCCCCATCTCGTCCGCCCGTCCGTCGACATCGGGTGGCCCGCGGAATCAATCGTGAGCAGCTGGCGGGGATGGATCGGTGGGAGTCTCCCTCATTGGTCGGTAGCGATTACCCACGGATCGATCGCCTCTCTGGCCAATCCCAGCCATGCGCCACATCCAAACATACGTGGGGGTTTCGTTTCGGTTGTTGCTCCATCATCGTGAATGGTCGACCCACTGATGGATGCCTGGCGTGGGGCGGTGGCGATGTGTTCAATCCATCGAGAGATGGTCATAACTAGTCGCGGCGACATGGGTCACAACACGTGTCTCTCGCCTAAGTCTATGCATGTATGGGTCACAGCATGTGTCTCTGGCCTAAGTATGTATGTACATGTTTTTATTTATTTATTCTCGATCTGAAAAAAATAAGAATGGATAGATGTGCTCGCTTCCATGAAAAAAAATTGATGGTGCAGCAAGCAAGCAAGCAAGCAGTCCGCGCGCGTGGGCGAATTATTCTACATGATATAACAAAGGGATCAAGCCAAAGGGATAAACTGCAATTAAGCCAAAGGGATCAAGCAAATACTTGTATCACACAGGGAAGGTGGTTGAGTAGTGCTGTCCTGGACCTCATCCCTTCCCCTCCTCCTCCTCCTCCTCCCTCTCCCAGTCGTACCTCTTCTTTACTTCCTCTACCTGTCACAGTTGCAAGTAAATTGGAAGGCTCTGTTTTCATTGCAAATCACAGTTGCTCTCTACTCCAGTTTCTAGCACTCTTCTTGTATCGTACTACTTGTCATAATGTACTATATCAATAAGATGCTTCATTTACAATGTATTGTACTGGAGGCTACTCCATTTATAATTTACTATGCTTCTAATAATGTATATCATTACTAGCGTCGAGTATTGTATTTACACCAATGGAAATAAGATTACTGCATTGATACTTACTGCTTCTTTTTCGCGTATCTACTGGTTTTTGCTATGATGGTAATTTTATTTCCATAGTTACTAATAATAAATATATTTTTTTCATTTCTTAATAAATCTAACCAACTCTCAGGTATATACGCATGTCTCAACTACTCCCTCCGTTTCTAAATATAAGATTTTTTAGAGATTACAATAAAGAATACATATGGAGCAAAATGTGTGAATCTACGCTATGAAATACGTCTATATACACCCGTACGTAGTCCTTATTGAAATCTCTAAAATGTCTTATATTTAGAGACGGAGGGCGTAACAAGACTATCCTATGACCGAGTTGACCCCTAGAAACCAGATTCCCATTTCAAAAGCCTCCCGTGCATGAAAATTTTACCACAAACATTGAGTCCTAAACTTCTTTTTTGGGTATATATTGTAGAAAGAATAGAGAGGAAGGTTGACAAAATGAGGTGGGTTCTATTGTGGTATCGCTTGAGCCCCGTGGACGTATTTATAGGAGTACATGATCAACTTGGAGTATAAGACAAGTTAGAACAAATCCTAATATATCCTATATTTTCTAATAATCACAATACTCAACATCCCTCCACAGTCACAAAGGTAGCGACGCAGACGGTGAGACAGGAGAAGAATCCTAAGGTAAGCCGATGGACACCATCCCCCCTCCCTAGTCATAACGATCGATGCATAGCAGAAGATGTGGCTGGAGTGAAACCGATGAGATTGCTCCATCAAGTCGTCCCTTTGTGCCGATGTCAATCTAACCGAGAGCGTAGGATGGTGTATCCATGTTTGAGGTAGCCATGCGAGGGATGACATGGTCGATGTCAACTCGGGGTGGTCGATGTTGAGTTAGTCGCCATGGCGCCGCAGGCGCAAGGAAGCGCCGTGGTAGTCTTCGGAGCAGTGTTGTCGAGGTAGTGGTGCGCCGGGAAGAAGAC
>NW_021221389.1:0-1702 GCF_002162155.2 Triticum dicoccoides
AGTTGTGAAACTATTCCACATTTTCTTAAGTGTGCCCCAAACTCGTGACTCAAGTATTCTCCTCCACGATCTGATCGTAGAAACTTGATTTTCCTGTCACGTTGATTTTCAACCTCACTCTGAAATTCCTTGAACTTTTCAAAGGTTTCAGACTTGTGTTTCATTAAGTAGATATACCCATACCTACTTAAATCATCAGTGAGGGTGAGAACATAACGATAGCCACCGCGAGCCTCAACACTCATCGGACCGCACACATCAGTATGTATGATTTCCAATAAGTCGGTTGCTCGCTCCATTGTTCTTGAGAACGGAGTCTTGGTCATTTTACCCATAAGGCATGGTTCGCACGTGTCAAATGATTCATAATCAAGAGACTCTAAAAGTCCATCAGCATGGAGCTTCTTCATGCGTTTGACACCTATGTGACCAAGGCGGCAGTGCCACAAGTATGTGGGACTATCATTATCAAGCTTACTTCTTTTGGTACTCACATTATGAACATGTGTAGCATCACGTTCGAGATTCATAAAGAATAAACCATTCACCATAGGAGCATGACCATAAAACATATCTCTCATAAAAATGGAACAACCATTATTCTCAGATTTAAAAGAGTAGCCATCTTGAATTAAACGAGATCCCGATACAATGTTCATGCTCAAAGCTGGCACTAAATAACAATTATTAAGGTTTAAAACTAATCCCGAAGGGAGATGCAGAGGTAGCATGCCGACGGCGATCACATTGACCTTGGAACCATTCCCGACGTGCATTGTCACCTCGTCCTTTGCCAGTTTCCGCTTATTCCGCAGCCCCTGCTTTGAGTTACAAATGTGAGCAACTGCACCGGTATCAAATACCCAGGAGCCACTACGGGCACTAGTAAGGTACACATCAATTACATGTATATCACATATACCTTTTGTTTTGCCGGCCTTCTTATCCGCTAAGTACTTAGAGCAGTTCCGCTTCCAGTGACCGCTTCCCTTGCAATAAAAGCACTCAGTCTCGGGCTTGGGTCCATTCTTTGGCTTCTTCCCGGCAGCTTGCTTGCCGGGCGCGGCAACCTCCTTGCCGTCCTTCTTGAAGTTCTTTTTACCCTTGCCTTTCTTGAAGTTAGTGGTTTTATTGACCATCAACACTTGATGTTCCTTCCTGACTTCTACCTCTGCTGATTTCAGCATAGCAAATACTTCAGGAATGGTCTTTTCCATCCCCTGCATATTGAAGTTCATCACAAAGCTCTTGTAGCTTGGTGGAAGCGACTAGAGGATTCTGTCAATGACCGCATCATCTGGGAGATTAACTCCCAGCTGAGTCAAGCGGTTATGCAACCCAGACATAGTGAGTATGTGCTCACTGACAGAACTGTTTTCCTCCATCTTACAGCTGAAGAATTTGTCGGAGACTTCATATCTCTCGACCCGGGCATGAGCTTGGAAAACCATTTTCAGCTCTTCGAACATCTCATATGCTCCATGTCTCTCAAAACGCTTTTGGAGCCCCGGCTCTAGGCTGTAAAGCATGCCGCACTGAACGAGGGAGTAGTCATCGGAACGTGCCTGCCAAGCGTTCATAACATCTTGTTCTGCAGGGAGAACGGGTGCGTCACCAAGCGGTGCTTGTAGGACATAATCTTTCTTGGCAGCTATGAGGATGATCCTCAGGTTCCGGACCCAGTCCGTATAGTTGCTGCCAT
>NW_021221390.1:0-7380 GCF_002162155.2 Triticum dicoccoides
TCCAAGTAGGACACTTGTATCCTAGGCCTCTCTTATATAGCGGGGGTAGACACACGATGTAACCTATGCCAACATAATAGCACGGGTATGCAGGGGAGCCAGCGGTGTGTGCCGGCGCCCGGGCGGCCGGTGTGCGGTATTGTAGCGGTGTCATGGGGAGGAGCGCCCGTAGTCATATGCCCCGGGGATGTAGCCATATCGGTGAACCTCGTTAACAAATCTCGGTGTCGTGCTTGTGTGATTGCTTGGTCCTCGGTAGATCGACGGAGTGCCTCGAATTTATTCTAACAAGTGGTATCATGAGCTAGGTTGCTTGAAGCGCAGGTTTGTTGATCTAGAGGTATGGGACAATTGCGGTACAGATTAATTCATCGGATTGGATGGTGATCATCAGCCGAATCAAAGAGCTGCGGGCGGTGTGTATCGGCGAGATCGGTTGCCGTGGGAAACAGCTGTGGAAAGCAGCCGGATCGGCAGAGGCGTTGAGATCGGAATCGATTCAGTCAATGAAATTGATGGTGTGCAGCAGCAGAAGTCCTTGAAGCGAGCAGACTGGCAGCTGGCGTCGCGTGGCACGCAGGCACGGAATCTCCGCGAGATCAAAAGCGTGCGGCAGCGGCATATGTAACATGCTGCAGCAAGGGCGTGCAAGCAACGCGCTAGGCAGGTGGCCCGGCCGGTGCAAACACGTGTGGCTGATGGTTGGTGCGTCGGGTTTGGGGCAGCGTGCGTGGTGACCAGTGCTGAACAAGGCAGAGGCCTGCGCGTGAGCAAGTCTCTGTGCGTGGGCGAGGCAAGGCTGGGGCCTGATGAGGGCCCAGGCGGAACCGGCAGGAGGAGTCCACGGTTGGCTGAAACCCCAGGTGCAGCGCGTTGCATGCAGGCCAAAAGCTAGTTAGATTTGTTAAAGGAAAAAAGGTGTCAGGTGTCTGTGTGTATATTTCCATCAGAAGCAAAGAAAAAGCAGGGAAGGAGAAGCTTTGGGGCTGCACGTGAGCAAGGATGAACCGGGATTTTTTGATCTTGTGCGCACGAGAAGGCTACTAGAGGGATTCTCCAATTGGCTCTATTTGCTTGGTACATGTACATGTATGTACGGGATGGTAGAATTGCACGGTACAAAAAATAAAGGTGCGGCAAGGGTGGCGTGCGTACAAGGCTTGTGAACTCTGGAGTGTGTCGCGAGGGACCATGCATATACAGGGCGTCGAGGCAATGCACAGATGTGCAAGGCGGATACGACGCAGGGTGGAGCATGATTGCGGTCGGATAACTTCGATTGGGTCAGACTGAACTGTCTGACGGATCGACGGGGATGTTGGTCAAAGCAGAAGACGGCGTTGATTTCAGCGACGACGACATAAGAGCATGATGCGGATGGTGGCCGAATTCTGGGGGCGTGGAAACGCGCAGTGCAGGCCTGAGGGCTTGTGCGGCTTCGACAGACTATGGCGCAGGGTTGATTCAAGACGGTGCACATGAGAGAGCTTGAAGTCGACAGGGCGCGAGGGTAGCATGGCCAGCTACATGGAGTCATGTTGAAGGTGGAGCTGGATTCTGATGGACGACTTCACTCTATGCTGATGGAGGGGCTACGGCGTAAATGCATGGAGAGTCGAAGCATATTTCAGTGGTATAGCGAGAGACACGTGGATTAGACTGGGGCCCAATGTTCTGATGGAGGCGTGATACTCGGCATCGGTCGGTGATGATCGGTGGTTCTCTGCAGTGGGGGTTGAGTGGTGTGGGTTCGCGACCTTGAGAGACTCGACTAGGACAGCAGAGGCTCGACGCGGCGATAGCAGCGAGGCGTGCGGTAAGCACGGGACACAGCGACAAGCTAAGGCACTGGTGGTCAGACATGTGGTCAGGCAAAGTGTGCAGGGGTGCTGAAGCAGTGTTGACGAGTACCAGATTCAAGTTGGTGACAGGGTCTATTGGTGCCGGTTGATGGACAAGAGTCACTACTAGGAAACCCCTTATCAGTAGCGCTGGTTATTTGGCTATTAGTAGCGCGGGTAGGCGCTACTGCTACGGCGCTACATCTATTTTTTAGCAGTAGCGCTTGTTTGAACCAGCGCTACTGCTATCTGTATCTAGCAGTAGCGCACCTCTGCCCATCGCTACTGCTAATGCTAGTAGCGTGGCCCAACAAACAAACGCTACTGGTAAGCAGCGCTACTACTACTCCAATACCCCACGCTACTGCTAGTATTTTCTTTTTTTTATGTTGCTGTATTCGTATTTTTACATGTTTTATACAGTTACAACATACACATACACTACAACTATATGAAAAAGGAATGTCTCATCATTATCATCGAAGTGGTACAACATAGTCTCATCATATCAACATAGTTTCAACACAAATGATGTCGATCTCATCATCATCTCGAAATAGCGATACAAGTTATAATGATGACATGTATCTTACATTGTCACCGTAGACACATGTTTCATCATCTACCTAAACTAAGACATACACGATAAGAGCGATCACGATGATCAAAAGCGGTATTATATAGTAGTTTTTGTAGCGGCGCTGGTTCTGAATCCCTTGTTTTGCTAGGAATCTCAAGTAACTAGCTTCGGCTTCCGCTCTGCTATCAAACCCTTTCTGGCTTCCGCCGGAGAAGCTAGAGACTTGGGCCTGACACTCTGACCACTCATCATACACACCCGGAACATGCCCTACATACACGGCATATCACTTCCTCGCCATCGTTGATCTATATACCTGTCAGAGATGCACATATATATACCATGAAGTGAATTCAACAAAACAGTTATGAAATAGAAGCAACATATATAGTAAACATAGTTAACAAATTTTATCGTACAGAAAGTAATTAACTAGAGCGCGGCACCATACATCTAATAGTTTCGTCGTACTGAGAGATTCGAAGTTTCGTCGTACAGAAAGTGACAAGTAACTAAACAGACACATTGTTTTTAAGCAGTGCACTCTTTCCATCTGTCCATATCCGGGAGGACAGACCCAAGCTTAGTGAAAGGCGTCATGTCCTGACGCTGTAGGGCAATGCGGGTTCGGACGTCAGCTCGCGATATTGGGCCGGCATAGAACATCTCATTCTCTTCGAGGACATCTTTAATGATGATGGATGCAATTTCCTGTTGGATCCGGTAGAAATCATTTCGAAGTCAATTATCCGGCACGGCTCCAAAGGCTTCGGCTCATCTCTGGATATGGGTATCGGATGAAGATTTCATGCAAAGTGATTGTACATCCCTTCTGTACTCCATCATTAGATGGATGACGTAGAATCCATCATTCTCACTTCTTGCCGGTTGCTGGATGCAACAGAAGTCAGTCTTGTGGGTGAAACAAAGCCTGGCCTTATTTGTTTTTTGTGTTGGATGTAGCCACCCCGCATGCTGAAGCCCAACATAGCTCTGTCCAGAACATACTTTATGTGTGTGTAATCTTTCTTCTGTATGTTCTTCGATGGGTCCAAATATAGAGCGCGGGAGTAACGCGGGTAAAGAACAATGAGAACGGCACGACACCCCCCGCTGCGTAAAATACACGATCAAGTTTAGCCTCCATGTGTGCAAAGTAACTATTGAAATGCATGAAAGAATGTATGTGTTATAGTGCTATCCGCGGATGACTTACCTGGGATGATAAGGTAGGAGAATCGTTTCTTTGTCATTATTGCTGACCAAGAATTCTTCGATGTACTAACTCGCATATTGACGGTTGGCGTCGTTGACTGACAAGAAGCCCTCATGCATGTAGTATGGGTCCGCGACCGCAAGACTGGTGACTTGCTCTCTCCTGACGATGTAGTTCATGTGTAGCGCATACAGGCAGACGAACGTAAAATCGAGTGTCCTCATTTGAAACATCTGGAAGATGTAATCAAACCTCAGGAAGAAGAGGTCCGAGGGGCATGTGTGGACATACATTTTGCAACTGCTCGGCACATGAACCGTATAAAGTGGGTATCCTGGGTCATCTGAGGCGAGGAGGCTTCTCTCTGTCAAAAGCACATGGTCATGGAGTCTCCTGAGATCCCCTTCTATGGCAGCTAGTGCATTCGCCGGTACCATTGGCTCTCCCGCGACATGGATTAATGGCGCATGTTTCATCGGTACATGGTCAACCTTGGTCGAAGGCTACTGGCTGCTAGAACCAACATTGCCAGCTTTATTGGATTTTCTTGCCGTCGGTCTCTTCCTCTGCTTCTTCTTGGTGGGCTGAGGTGCTGGTGGGTCTGTCAGACCCTCCCTGAGCACCACCCCTAGTGTTGCCGGGCTCAGCATTGGACGACTCTAGCTAAGTAGTTGAGCTTGGGTGGAGTCGGCATCTGGAGGCGTGTCCTGCGAGGATTGCATGAACAAAGACTTCTTGCACTCCCGAGGACGTTCCGGCTCTGGTACATGCATCTCATATTCATATGGTTGACTCATTATTACTTCGTTTTCAAAGGCAGTATTGAAATACTGGTTAGGGTCATCGTCGGCATCCTCCATGTCATGATCCCTATCCTCTTCCATGGGGCAGATGGCATCATCTGCCGGCGGAATGGTTGGCCCTCCTTCCTCATGTCTCTCGATCTCAGCAAGCAGCACAGACGATGGTTGTACTTGTGTAGATGGTGTTGTGGTCATACCTTCATGAGGTCCCGTTGGTGTGCTCCCGGCCACCTCGACACGAAGAAGATTTTTCGGCCATAGGATCGGCCAATTTTTGCATTGGCCAAGCTGCGTGGGGGTCTCTTCATCCTCTCCATCGGTTTGTATTGGACGAGGGAGACCCACGTAGCCCGCTTTCACACTCGCCACAAAGACCCTTAAGGCATTATCAGGCATCTGTCGGCGGTGAAACAATCGATCCTTAGGCTTCACTATAGTACCCTTCCCCACATCCACTAACCCACCCTTCATGTTGTAAAGGAGGGTGCACGGAGTGGAGTTGGCCTACAAAGACATATATGTGTGGCGTCAGAGATCCAAAAAGAACGACAACTGAAGATTAATTAATTAGTTGAGTTGATGAAGGTGCGTGCCGCGTATTTACCGTGAGGGCGTCGAGCTCAGCCAATGTCGATGGCCCGACATTCAAGCCAGAGACGGAGCTAGGGCTGCTGTGAGAGCTGGGCGCAGGAGCAGGTGCTGGAGGAGGTGCGGGTGCGGTTGCCATACTAGGTACGGGTATGGGTGCGATGTTCATTGAGTTGCTCCCGGTGAAGCTAGGCATGGGAAATTCACTTGGTGGCGCATTTGGATTTTGTTGCACCCATGTGACCACTGTTGGAATCAAGGTTGTAAAGGCATCCACGAAATCAGATCTACAGGCAGCTATTATCTCAGCTTTGGTCTCAGCTTTTGCTTTCTCCATCGCCCACGCCACCTTCTCGTCCATAGTCACTTGACTGAACTTCTTTCTCTGTCTTTTGGCCTTGGGGTCCTTGCTATAATAGTACTTCTAAGTGGCCCCATCCCCGGCGCCATGCACATGTCCATATTGCGGCCGCTGGCCGGGCGGGTGTCCCATCATTATGTTCATGGCCCGGTTGAAAGGAGTGTCCCACTTGTACTTCGCCGACGTCTGAGTCGACTGAGTCGACGAGTCGCTCTCGGCCACCGCAAGCTTGTGTTACTCTCTCTGCAAAATGGACCGTGAATCATTTACGAATGCGACTAGAATGTAGTAGACTTCGTTGATCAGAACCTAATGTGTAAGGTGGTAAAAGGATAATTACCAGTATTCTCATGAATTTCCTAGTCGGCCCGTTGGTGAAAAAAATCTTTTTCTTGGGGTCCCACGAGAATCGGGCCCTGATGAAGTCGTGCTCCTGCTGGTTGGTGAACTTAGCCAATGGGTCTGGGATCCCCTGACGTTCATGTTCTGCGTCCTCCTTAGCCCACACGGGCCTCTTTCCCGTGTAACCATGACTTCCAAGGCGGTGGTTCCCCATGTTCTTTGCCTGCAGCTGCTTGCCTCTCTCCGACCCGGCCTTGGCAGCTTCTTCATTGCAAGTCTCCTTGAACTTTTCAAAGTCCTCTATCGTAATTTTCAGATTGTCTGCAACAATATCGGCGTAGGTTTCATGGTCTACTTGAATCGCCTTTTTCACCCTAGTTTTCCAAGCGCTCAATGCGTTGTTGAACTTCCCTAGGGCTTTGTTGTTGATTTTTTTTCATGGCATGATCATCCCATGGGTCGACTTCGTCATTACGATCGGGGAACAGGAATCTTGCGTGGAACCTAGTTAGAAGCAACTTCTTCAACTGATCATTCTTCCGTATTTTTGTGGTGTTGATGTTAGCGGTATCCCGTAGGATGCATGCTAGTTGGTTGTCGTAACACGCTGCCACTTCTCGCGGCTCTATTGGCTCGAACTCGCCAGGGTGCACCGTCGTGACCGCCAGTCTTCCGGTGCCGAGCTCATTTCGTCGTCGTGTCCTCTTTTCCTTCTTTCCCTCACTGGCTTGGGAGGTCCCACCTTTCGTGCTATAGTTAGGAACATCATCAGCGCCAGTCTCAGTGCCGGTGTCGTTGGTGGCATCAGTGTCGGCGCCGGCGCCACCACCGTCGTCATCCGTCATGACAAGGCGGTCCGGACACCCAGCTTCCTGTCTCTGCTGATCCCCCAGAAAGTCGAGGTAGGCGTGTGCTCGACCTAATTGGGAGTGAGAACCTCCAGCCTCATCGGTGTCGGTCATGTTTCCTAGGGTTCAATGTCGTAGTCGTTTAATTATCGAGCTTTATATTATAAAGTGAATAATGACAAAAAAAGTGACCTTTGTTTTGCCAAAAATGTCGTTTCATTCCCGTCGCGACAAATCTCAAGCACTCGATATGTCGAACTTTCTAGCACAAGTCATGCCGAAATTCACGGAAAATTTCGGCATGACCTTTGCTAGAAAGTGCACATATAGAGCGCCTGAAATTTGCCGAAATGGAAATGAATCAACATTTCCGGCAAAACATAGGTACTCGCAATCGGGAAATGAATCAACAACCAAATTTATTGCTGTCGTGGTAGCAACAGAGCAGTCATAATCAAAGCAGCATGATCATCCACACTTGTCTTTGGCCAATCTAGGTACCACACAGCCACTAGTTATGTCACTGTCATGGACAATGCAAGTAAACTTCAGGTACTAACAAAATGAGCCCTGCGCTGCAACTTACATTATTGATGATGATGGCATCCAGATTTTGAGGTAGCGGGGGGCGGGAGAGGGATGCACCTTGCTGCCAAAGGAGCCAAGCACCTTGCGTCCGGCGTCCTTCTCCTCCTTGCCGAGCACCTTGCTTCCGGAGGAGCCAAACTTGCTGCAGAGAACACGTACGACCGGTAAGAGAGAGAGAGAGAGAGAGAGAGAGAGAGAGAGAGAGAGAGAGAG
>NW_021221391.1:0-426 GCF_002162155.2 Triticum dicoccoides
CCCCCCCCAAGTGCCCCGTCCCACCTAACCCTGTAGCATTTGACCACGGGATCTAGCCCTTTGACTTTGCACGGACGGGCTTTGACCAGTGGACCTCCCCACCCGGTTGTGTTAGGTCAGCCCATAGGAACACTTTGGAGCAACATCCGGGCCAGACCCACAGCAAGATCCCCTCCGTGTAGACCCCACGCGTCCGTTTCCCCCCTCCAGGTGACGGCGGCGACACCATCCGTGAGGGGGGCACACCCCGGACATGCGTGCCAGGCGTTTGCAACCGCCACAACACTTCCAGACTTGTGAGAGGCCTCCTACGCAAGATTTGGCGGCATGCAAGCCCCCGGAGGCCGCCGGCCACAGCCGTAGACGCGCGAAGGGCAATCCGCATAGAGGGAATTTTTCGGATACTTCTCCATCACCAAAAATTAT
>NW_021221392.1:0-1028 GCF_002162155.2 Triticum dicoccoides
TTTAGTTTTCTAAACTGGCCTGATGAGAAGTACTCCGCCCTCGGGATAGGAGGTTGAAGCCGTAGGCTGACCCGCTCGAAGTCTTGAGATAGGACGTATCATGTTAAAGCACGACAAAAGCACTTCTTTTTTCTAAGACCAATTTTCGGATTGGCACCGAACACTTGATCTTGTTCGGACGTCCTGTTTTTACTGACGTTTCTTTGTTTTCCAAGCTTTTTGGCACTTTTAAACTATTTGTGCTTTTCCAGCATTAGTCTCGCAGTGCAATGCCGGACACCTTTAGGGATTCGGCAAAAACATTCTCAGATATTGCTATACATGCATCGGTTTCGAATTGTGTCTTCGGTCAATAGTTGGGTTGCCCGGCTCCTGCACTTGCTTCCTACGTTCCATTTTGTTCGGCTAGGCGTGCAAAGGGAGAACCACTGCGATTGTGCTTCCAGCTCACATGGTTAAGCACCTCAGCGGAGAAAGCCGAAAACTGACTGTCACAATAAGCGTAAACTGGTCAGCGATCCGATGACTATGTTAAAAGACGAGCCGTTCATAACATTGGCCGAAGTGTTTACGGCTTGACCCCGACTATCGCCGAACACTACCGGGGGCTATTAACTGGCCTCCCAAACTAAATCCTCGATATTTTGCTCTTACATTAGAGCTGAGGTTTAATGATCATGCTTAGCATGACAACCCAAAGAAAGGAACCGATAGCGGGACTATTTTCTTTGGAAGACATTTCTTCTGTTAAACAGTAATATAACATATCTCTCTGCGTACCTTTGTTTATAAAACCGTATGGCCAGATTGCCTTGTTTGTTGTAAATCTTTGCCCTCATAAAGGCTTTATAAAGTAGGACAAACACTCCTCGGCTACTGGCCGAGGAGGTGGAAGCCGATGGTCGGTCAACAAAGTTTTGTACAATGCGGATCCGAGCATTAATGACGTAAAGTACTTGGATACATAGAGTCATTACACATAATTTGTGATTTTACTATGGATATTGATCCTTAATTCGGCCACCCGT
>NW_021221393.1:0-1993 GCF_002162155.2 Triticum dicoccoides
TCATGTTTCAATCACCTGATACGAAGAAGAACAAACCAGTTAGTACAGATGATACAACTTGATGTAAATACAATAAATATATCACATATGAAGAATAAATGGTTTTGTCAGAATAATACATATAGTTGTTACACACCCAAATACATAGAGTCGTTGCACACACGAATACATAGAGTTGTTGCACACACAAATACATAGAGTTGTTGCACACACGAATACATAGACTTGTGACACACATACATAGAGTTCTCACACGATTACATGGAGTTGTTAGAAATAAGGGTCAATATTAGGTGCAACATTTGGATCAGGGCTTTCATCATCGCTATCACGCCCGTTCATACATTCATCCTCGAAGTTTTAGGGGGGCCCTCATCCTCATCTAGCCCCATGTGCCATCGCATAAGTAATGCCAAATCTCGAGGGTCAGAAACATCCTCGTATTCGTCCGCTGCATTACCTACCTCCATCTCATCCATGGCCTCATGTTCCATAGCATCATGTTCGTGATGCACACCATCATTTTCCTTTGCATCATCTTCGTCTTCGTCAGTGTCTACTTCTTGAAAGAACTCTCCCTCGTATGTGTTAGGGTTTATATGGTAATCGTCCTTGTTTGGGGTAGGTACCTTGATATGCGGGGTTACCTTGTACACGACATCCCACTTCAAGAGATCGATATATTCCGTAGATGTGCACGCGTATGGGAGAAAAAACACTTGTGTAGCCTGTTGAGCCATAATATAGACATCATTTCCTGCATATTTCGATGCTCGTTCAACTTCGACAAAGCCAATACTAGGGGTTCGTCTCACTTTTTCAGGATTGAGCCAGCTGCATCTGAATATGATGGGCTTCACTCCTTGTAAACCACAATACTGCAACTCATAAATTTCTTCGATGGTTCCATAGTAGTGACGTCCATCTGTCCCTAGACAATAGACCACACTATTTATTGACCTTCGGTTGGGCCTCTCACGCGTGTGTTTATCAGTGTGGAAGCGATACGCATTCATGTCGTAAGCCTTAAATGACTTGGCCTCGTATTCAAAACCTTTGGCTACTTCTCTCACTTTGGCATCCATATCAACCTCCAGATATGCCTACAAGATTAATAGGAAATTGTCTGGTTCATTAGTGGAAGCATTACATGCAAGTAAGATCAACTTGAAGTAACATAAAGTTAGAAAAGTTACTTTTCTTGAGAACCAAGAAATGAAACCGCCATCAACATTGGTATCTTCAAGAAGGTCTGTTGATTCTTCGTCGCTAGGAGGCCGTGGTAGCTTCCAGAATTCGTTCTGGAATTCGAGTTAAAACCCAAGACTAGTTAGTAGTTGTCAATAAAGGTGTTCTACACTTACTTTATGTACGGTTGCACTTCTTCCATGTTGGTCAAGACATAGATCATAATAGTCGACCACTCAGTAGGTGAAAAGTTCTTGGGCTTCGGTCCACTTGCTTTGCCACCTTGGCCTTCGAAGAGGCTAAGGTCGGAAACATTACTGTTGGGTTCTTCATTGCAATGAGGAGCTGGATTTAACCTAGTCTGAATACTGTCATGATAGTACTTTCTCGTGGTCGTGGCCACCTCATCGTTCAGGTATGCCTCGGCTATGGAGGCTTCAATGTGGGATTTATTCTAACATTTCCCACGAAGATGCTTGAACTCCCGTTCAGGTGCATACTGCCATCAAAACTGCACAGGTCCTCCCATTCTAGCCTCATACGCGAGATGTAAGATCATATGTTGCATCGGATTAAACAAACCTGGCGGAAATATCATCTCTAACTTGCATAGCAACTCAGGTGCTTGTTCCTCCAACTTTGCAACCACTTCATAATATAGTTCTTTGGCACAAAGTTGACGGAAGAAGTAGCTCAACTCCGCCAGCACTCACCAAATATCCTCTCTGACATACCCTCGAATCATCACATGCATTATCCGCTCAAGCCATACATGGTAGTCATGACTCTTGAGGCCTCCTATTCG
>NW_021221394.1:0-748 GCF_002162155.2 Triticum dicoccoides
TTTTTTCCAGGGTAAAAGACGTCATACAGCAGAAGATGGGCACCAGAGGGCTGTCAGGGGGGCCACGAGGCAGGGGGGCGCACCCTAGGGGGGGACCCACCCTCATGGACAGGGTGTGGGCCCCCTGACGCTGATTCCTTCGCCAGTATTTTTTGTTAATTCCAAAAATGAATGTCGTGGAGTTTCAGGACTTTTGAAGCTATGCAGAATAGGTGTCTAATATTTTCTCCTTTCCAGCCCAGAATCCCAGTTGCCGGCATTCTCCCTCTTCATGTAAACCTTGTGAAATAAGAGAGAATGGGCATACGTATTGTGATATACCATGTAATAACAACCCATAATGCAATAAATATTAATATAAAAGCATGATGCAAAATGGACGTATCAACTCCCCCAAGCTTAGACCTCGCTTGTCCCCAAGCGGAAGCCGATATCGAAAAATATGTCCACATGTTTAGATATAGAGGTGTCGATAAAATAAAATACGGACATGAGGGCATCATGATCATTCTTATAACAGCAGCATATATATATCTTGTCATGTGATTACTTATGTTAAAGTAACAATCTATTCACAGTGCCAAGTATGAATCAGAAACTTCATTGAAAACTAATAATTATAATCTTGGTCATTGAAGCAATTGCAATTTATCATAACGTCGGAAAGAGTCAATATAAGATCTTTTCAGCAAGTCCATATACTCAACCACCATTTAGTCTTTGACAATTGCTAACACTCATGCAATAC
>NW_021221395.1:0-706 GCF_002162155.2 Triticum dicoccoides
TTCCAAAGGGATATTCTTGTGTAGTGTGTGTTGAAGAAAGATGATATCTTCATCGATTGGTCCCTGTGGTCAGTTGTTGGACCTATTGTCTTATCAATCCTTTGATTTGAGTGTGGGCTATCGTCAAATCAAGTCAGAACCAACGATGCTCGTAATGTTGTCTTATTCGTGGTTGATCCCTCGAGCATACACCATTACATCTTTGGTCTGACCAATGCTATCACTTGTTCACTTAACTATGGAATTCCTTTTAAAAGGAAACCCAGATGAATAGTTGTTGAGCCCATTGACAACATCCTTATCTCCTCCATGATTTTGTTGGACAATAAGTTAGTGTTGGAAACTTTTGAAGCATTTGTTCATGCTAGCTCATGAAGCATATGTCCGGATGAAAGATGTGACTTTCTCTAATTCACGTGCACTTGGTGTAAGTTGCCGCCGTGTATCCGAGAAAGATTGCTTTTGCTTCCTTGGAATCATCCCAAGTCAGTCATGCATGTGTGAAGTATACATTGGATTGTGAGGTTAGCTACCTCCATTCTATATGTGTCCCGAGCACACCAAGCCACTGATTGATTTATTCAAGGAGAAGAAGTTCCTTCTTGAGAGTATACCTTATGCAAGGACTTCGATATCCTCGATGATGGTTTTCCCCCGGAACTCGGTAGTGTTTTATTATAAGACTACCATGTGTTCATGTTTGTCT
>NW_021221396.1:0-388 GCF_002162155.2 Triticum dicoccoides
TTTGGAGTGACTCTTTGTTGCATGTTGAGGGATAGTTATATGATCCAATTATGTTATTATTGTTGAGAGGACTTGCACTAGTGAAAGTATGAACCATAGGCCTTGTTTCCTAGCATTGCAATACCGTTTACGCTCACTTTTACCATTAGTTACCTTGCTGTTTTTATATTTTCAGATTACAAATACCCATATCTACTATCCATATTGCCCTTGTATCACCATCTCTTCGCCGAACTAGTGCACCTATACAATTTACCATTGTATTGGGTGTGTTGGGGACACAAGAGACTCTTTGTTATTTGGTTGCAGGGTTGCTTGAAGAGACCATCTTCATCCTACGCCTCCTACGGATTGATAAACCTTAGGTCATCCACTTGAGGGAAATTTG
>NW_021221397.1:0-1801 GCF_002162155.2 Triticum dicoccoides
TACCGAGAAGGCTTCTTCCTGTGCGGTACCCCAAAGAAAAGGCACATCTTTCTTTGTAAGCTCATTGAGAGGTGCAGCAATGGTGCTGAAATCTCTCACAAAATGCCTATAGAATCCAGCGAGGCCAAGAAAACTCCTCACTTGTGTGACCGTTTTGGGTTGCGGCCAACTCTCAATAGCTTCAATCTTGGCTTTATCAACTTCAATTCCCTGTGGAGTAACAACATAGCCAAGAAAAGATACTCGGTCGGTGCAAAAGGTGCACTTCCCAAGGTTACCAAACAAACGTGCATCACATAGAGCAATAAAAACAGCACGTAAATGTTCCAAATGTTCTTCCAAAGATCTGCTATAAATCAATATGTCATCAAAGTAAACTACCACAAATCGTCCAATGAAAGCACGTAAAAGTTCGTTCATTAATCTCATGAAAGTACTAGGTGCATTAGTTAACCCAAAAGGCATGACTAACCACTCATATAATCCAAACTTAGTTTTGAATGCTGTTTTCCATTCATCTCCCAATTTCATACGAATTTGATGGTATCCACTACGCAAATCAACTTTGGAGAATATGATAGAGCCACTCAATTCATCAAGCATATCATCTAGCCTAGGAATAGGATGACGATAACGAATAGTAACATTATTAATGCCTCTACAATCAACACACATACATGATGTACCATCCTTTTTCGGCACTAGAATAATAGGAACAGCACAAGGACTAAGGGATCCGCGTATATAACCTTTGTCGAGAAGCTCTTGTACTTGACGCATAATCTCCTTCGTCTCCTCTGGATTGGTACGGTATGGTGCACGGTTTGGCAGTGAAGCACCGGGAATTAAGTCAATCTGATGCTCAATCCCTCGAATAGGCGGTAATCCCGGTGGCACGTCTTGTGGAAAGACGTCAGCGAACTCCTGCAAAATGTTAGTGACAGCAGGAGGCAAAGAGGAAGGCACGTCCTCGAATGAAAATAATGCCTCTTTGCACACAAAAGCATAGCAAACAGATTTGCTGAAATCTAGCTCATCAATATCAGATTTGGTGGCAAATAAACATGCACTTTTCAATTTAATTTCAGAAGCAACACTAGATGGTTTATTATTAGGCTTCATTTGCTGCTCAAATTCTTTTGCCACAATCTGATTTTCACTCTTATTCGTCTCCTGTTTTGCTTTATTAGCTCTATTAATATCATCTTTCAAAATGGAATCAGGAGTCATCAGAAGAAAAGTAATATTTTTATCCTTATGAACAAGAGTATAGTGATTGTTTCTACCATGGTTGATGAGGACATGACTACCTTGGATATGACCAAAAATATTGCATATATGCATATTTGTCAGGTGATTTCTAGTGCAAACTATTCAATAATCTATTTATGTTATCCAGAACAAAAATACTTCACACACTTTTGTGTTTTGTCTAATTGCAGGTGTATGGGACATTTGTACAATCCACATATGAAGATAAGGAAGAAAGAGATGTTTATTTGCTGTCCAAAAAGTTCTCTCACGTCACTTTTGGCCCAAGAGAAGATAGAGTCCAAGTCTCTCACGTTCTGGATTCAGATTCGGACTGCACAGACACACCTGACTCAAAACGCACACAAGTTTTTCATACGGACTCCGAATTGGGTGATTTTTTTTTGTTGGAAACTAGATTTCGTGCACTTTCCAACCCAATTGGAATCACCTTCAAATTCGTCCGGAGCGTTGAGTTGTGGACGAAACAATCTGATGCTGCAGCAGAATCCGAGTCAAACTACAAGTCCAAAGGTGTTACATCACCTCC
>NW_021221398.1:0-1737 GCF_002162155.2 Triticum dicoccoides
CCGGCAGGGGAGGAGGGCCGGTGCGGGGGGCGGCCGGCAGGGGAGGAGGGCCGGCGCGGGGAGGGCGGCTGGAGTAGGACGCGGGGGCGGCTGCCGGATCGGGGGACGGCTGAGGGATTCGATCTGGTGGTGTGAGCGTGTGAGTGTGAGTGAGGGGAGAGGGGTGGTGTGCGGGCCGGTGCGGGAGGAAGAGGTGGGCTTAGCGGCAGCGTGGGGGAGGAGGCCCAGCACTATAGCTAAAGCTGCAACGGGGGGCCGAGAGCGTGGCCCATTAGCAGTAGCGCTGGCCGTGAAATCCAGCGCTACTGCTAACGTGTGCTTGTAGCGTTGGTGCTGGCCGGCGCTACTGCTAAATAGCAGTAGCGAGGGGTATATAACCAACGCTACTGCTAAATGTCTACCTATAAGCATTTTCCTAGTTGTGAAGCTCGAACGAAAATGAGTTTTTGTTTCCCAAGTGGGTGGCCTCACTAGAGTCTAGAAATAAAGGTGTGTGGTCAGAAATACCATGGGAAAGTGCCTGAACTGTTACAAAGGGAAACTTCTGTTCCCAGTCGATGCTAGCCAGTACTCGATCCAACTTTTCAAACGTCGGATTTGGCAACACGTTAGCCCAGGTGAACTTTCTTCCTAAAAGCTCTATCTCTCTCAGATCCAAGCTTTCAATGATAGTATTAAACATGAACGACCATCTCCCGTCAAAGTTATCATTGTTCTTCTTCTCACGCCTTCTAATGATGTTGAAATCACCCACCACCAGGATTGGAAGCTGCTCAGAGCCGCAAATCCTAACCAGATCAGGGAAGAACTCCGGTTTGAGTTCGGGCTGCGCGACACCATATACTGCCACCAGAGCCCAATTAAACCCATCGGCCTTCGACCGCATGCACCCTAAACTTAACTGCAAAATCTCCCATCACCACACTTCAGACTTCGAGCGAATCGCATCTAACTCCGAGTAAGATCCCGCCCGATCTTCCTCCCGGTGGCATAAAATGCCAGTCAAAATCAATACCTCCCGATAAAGTATTGAGAAATTGTGGCAAAAAATTATCTCTACCAGTTTCCGACAATGCGATAAAATCCAACCTATGCTCGATAGACGCCTCTGCAAGAAACCTTCTTTTAGCCAAGTCTTTCAGACCTCTGCTATTCCAAAAGATTCCTTTCATATTTCGTCATGAAATTTTTTAGCCGTACGGATCCTAGCACTCCTACGCACCGCGGAAGCCGGGTAGATCTTCCGCTTCCACTTGCGTTTAGGAATCTTCTAACTCTCCAGCCGGTCCTCACAACCAGGCTCAGAAGGTCTAACCACGACATTCTAAGATATATCATCCTCCTCCTCAGACTCAGGGAGGGGAGGTATAAGATCCTCACAAAAATTATCGAGCACCCTGACCCCCAAAGCATCAAAATAGGAATCATTCATGGGTTTAACCACTGCTAAGTTACGAATCATCTCTAAAACCCGCTCTGCCTCTACATCCAGGATATCATTACGGAATTTGAAAATTCACTATCATTACTACCTAGTGAAACTCCTAATTGGTTTGCATTATTAATAATCTCATCATTAGAAAAATGTAAAAAGAAATGAACCGAGCTGAGCTGATGTCCCTGATGAGGGAGGGAGGAGAGAGAGGGAGAGAGAGAGACATGGGATCGATGGGGCGGCGAGCGACAGCAGAATTGAACCGGAGATGTCCTTGATGAGGATGGGGCGGCGAGCGACAG
>NW_021221399.1:0-1831 GCF_002162155.2 Triticum dicoccoides
GCAACACAAATTGATGGGATAACACTGTAAGATTCTCGGGAAATGAACCATGAAGTGATTTCCGTTAACAAGAGTTCATCATTATCCCAAGGAGAGGACAAGGAGGTGGATGATGAACTCAACGACAATTCTTCGAGATTTCCAAAAGATGGATTTCCACAATTAAGTGAACAAGGAGATAACATTTGTCAGATCAAATGATATAAGGAAGTAAGCTCGAGGAAAACATACACAATTAAACATTGGTTGAAAGGTGCACCCGAAATATGGGTTGGGTTGCACGACCAATGTCAGAATGGTGATTCAATAATCAACAGTCTAAGAATGAACGACCGACCATTAACTTCAAAGCAATAGGGTTGCTAGAAGTTTTGGGATTACACATCACAGTCCATTTGTCGGTGTTTAGAAATAACACGGTGACCAGGAAAAGAATGGTGATGGTGATAAGTATCACTTGTATCAAGAATTCTCCAGAGGTGGTGAAATTCTCACAACATTGAGGACATAAGAGATTTTATTTTTCCAAGGTAAAGAAGAACATTTACTGGATAACAAGGAACTCAAGGTATAACACCAAACACGAACAAGCTTGTGTTGATGGGAAGGCAATAAAGTGGTCAATGATAACACAAATCATCAAGGGCAAGGATGGTATTTCTCATCATGAACTCAATTGATATCCTGGAAGAGCTCAGAACGGTCATGATGATCACGACACATTTGTCGAGAGATTCCATGAAGACGTAATCAATCAGCGACGACATTAAGTCAAAGGAATGAGGTAGCGGAAGGTTATTGGAACCATGGGTAGGACACAAACTTGAAATTAGGATTGTTGTTCAAGGCGAACGGTATTACGAGGAAGATCGATTGTAAGATTAGCTCACCGTCGAAATTTGTGCTCCGAGAAGAAGGACCAGGTAGCACAGTTAGAATCATCACGACAATGATATAGCCAAACAGGCTAGGAATGGTGTGATCGGGTACAAACTCGTACTTATAGAAGCTTACTGAAGAGATGTTGAACCGTAGTGTGGACTCGGTTTAGTTATTGGTGTCTTTGAGTGTTTAGTAATTCAGAGCCCGTGAAAAATTGGAATCAGTGGGAAGGTAGCACTTGATGAAGAACTCATAAAAAGTTATGCAGTTCCATGATAATCTCGAGATACCAGGGGGTAATACTCGACACAAGATCAAAGTAAAGGTTGAACTGGTGTATTGATCCATAGAAGACAATTGTTTTAACTTGTCCGAGAAATGAGATCAAAGAAGAACAATCATGGTCGGAACCACGGTTGCAAAAGGCCAGATCCTAGATATAAGATGAACTTATACCAAAGGAATAATTTATTTAAGAGAAGCTTTAATGATAAGATCTACATCGTGTCCATGGGCATGAACACAAGTTCAAGGTCGACTCCCACTTCTCCAATGCATAACCTTTCATTCACTTCTCACGTTCGATGAAGTTGCAGTGTTGAAATTTTATCTGGTGAAGCACCAGAAGAGTATGACTCGTGAAAACTTTCGGGTTCACACGGTCTAGAGAAAGCATATGTTCAACCCTTAGTGGCTTCTTAGAAACATATACCACAAGTTTCAAGAGTAAATAACACAAGCCCGAAAGCATAGTATGGTTGGCCAAGCGGAGGATACAACTTAACAAAGGCATTAGGTATCAGGGGAAGAACTCACAAAGTGATCAAATGTGAAGGACACTGTCGGATAATAATCCAACAGTGGATATGGCGATCCACAATGGGGCTGATATGAGTATCGATACCCAATCAGAGGAAGAAAGATTGCAAATGCATCGGTTTATAGAACA
>NW_021221400.1:0-1416 GCF_002162155.2 Triticum dicoccoides
GTTCACTTGAACGCTTCCGCTTAGCGATCTACAAGGGTATGTAGATGCACTCTCTTTCTACTCGTTGCTGGTCTCTCCATAGATAGATCTTGGTGACACGTAGGAAAATTTTGAATTTCTGCTACGTTCCCCAACAGTGGCATCATGAGCTAGGTCTATTGCGTAGATTCTTTGCACAAGTAGAACACAAAGTAGTTGTGGGCGTTGATGTTGTTCAATATGCTTACCGTTACTAGTCCAATCTTGTTTCGACGGGATTGTGGGATGAAGCGGCCCGGACCGACATTACACGTACTCTTACGTGAGACAGGTTCCACCGATTGACATGCACTTGGTGCATAAGGTGGCTAGCGGGTGCCAGTCTCTCCCACTTTAGTCGGAACGGATTCGATGAAAAGGGTCCTTATGAAGGGTAAATAGCAATTGGCATATCACGTAGTGGTTTTGCGTAGGTAAGGAACGTTCTTGCTAGAAACCCATAGCAGCCACGTAAAACATGCAACAACAATTAGAGGACGTCTAACTTGTTTTTGCAGGGTATGCTATGTGATGTGATATGGCCAAGAAGAATGTGATGAATGATATGTGATGTATGAGATTGATCATGTTCTTGTAATAGGAATCACGACTTGCATGTCGATGAGTATGACAACCGGCAGGAGCCATAGGAGTTATCTTTATTTTTTGTATGACCTGCGTGTCATTGAAGAACGCCATGTAAATTACTTTACTTTATTGCTAAACGCGTTAGCCATAGAAGTAGAAGTAGTCGTTGGCGTGACAACTTCATGAAGACACGATGATGGAGATCATGATGATGGAGATCATGGTGTCATGCCAGTGTAGATGATGATCATGGAGCCCCGAAGATGGAGATCAAAAGGAGCAAAATGATATTGGCCATATCATGTCACTATTTGATTGCATGTGATGTTTATCATGTTTATGCATCTTGTTTACTTAGAACGACAGTAGTAAATAAGATGATCCCTTACAAAATTTCAAGAAGTGTTCTCCCCTAATTGTGCACCGTTGCTAAAGTTCGTCGCTTCTAAGCACCACGTGATGATCGGGTGTGATGGATTCTTACGTTCACATACAACGGGTGTAAGACAGATTTACACACGCGAAACACTTAGGGTTAACTTGACAAGCCTAGCATGTACAGACATGGCCTCGGAACACGGAGACCGAAAGGTCGAGCATGAGTCGTATAGTAGATACGATCAACATGAAGATGTTCACCGATGATGACTAGTCCGTCTCACGTGATGATCGGACACGGCCTAGTTTACTCGGATCATGTGATCACTTAGATGACCAGAGGGATGTCTATCTAAGTGGGAGTTCATAAGATGAACTTAATTATCCTGAACATAGTCAAAATACCTTTTGCAAATTATGTCGTAAGCTCGC
>NW_021221401.1:0-984 GCF_002162155.2 Triticum dicoccoides
GCCGAACAGGGCCAGGCCCACCTGTCTCCTAGGTGGTCTCAACCTGCCCTGTCGCTCCGCCACCAAGTAACAGTCGGGGGCCGTCGGGAACCCAGGCCCACCTCTACCGGGATGGAGCCACCTGCCCCTTCAGCCCCCAACTCCGAACAGTATCACAGGTAATGTAACAGTGTAAAGTATATAGTATATGCCCGTGATCACCTCCCGAAGGGATCACAGCCCAGTAGTATAGCATGGCAGACGGACAAGAGTGTAGGGCCACTGATGGAACACTAGCATCCTATACTAAGCATTTAGGATTGCGGGTAAGGTATCAATGACTGTAGCAGCAATGACAGGCTATGCATCAGAATAGGATTAACGGAAAGCAGTAACATGCTACACTACTCTAATGCAAGCAGTATAGAGAAGAGTAGGCGATATCTAGTGATCAAAGGGGGGGCTTGCCTGGTTGCTCTGGCAAGAGAGAGGAGTCGTCAACTCCGTAGTCGAACTGGTCAACAGCAGCGTCGGTCTCGTAGTCTACCGGAGAGAAGAGGGGGAAGAAATAATGAATACAGAGCAAACAAAGCATCACAAAATATAACAAGGCAATACGCGATGTTCGGTGTGCCCTAAGGCGGTAGTAGGTGATACCGGTGACGGGGGGGAAAACATCCGGGAAAGTATTCCCGGTGTTTCGTGTTTTCGGGCAGAGGAGCCGGAGGGGGAAAGTTGCGGGTTCGATAGGTTAGGGGTGTGTGGCGGACGAACGGACCGCGTACCCGGATTCGTCTCGTCGTTCTGAGCAACTTTCATGTTGAAAATATTTTAATCCGAGTTACGGATTAAAAGATATGATTTTCTAAAGATTTTATTAATTTCTGGAATTTAATTAATTAATTAATTAATTCGAAAAATGAATTTATGACGTCAGCATGATGTCATGCTGACGTCAGCAGTCAACAGGGTTGACTTGGTCAACCTGACGGGTGGGTCCCATTC
>NW_021221402.1:0-1043 GCF_002162155.2 Triticum dicoccoides
ATAGATATTTGTCATTTTGCCATGATTAATGTGTGCATGATATGCTCCTGAGCTCTACATGAGTTTTGTTATATGCCATGCCATGTTTACAGAGGTGCTTACCATGTATTTTTGTGATATGTGTGGTGACTAGCACAAGCTTGCAAAGTAGCGTACTCGGTAATGCTGTTTTCAAGGACTTGGAATTTCACAAGTCCTTGTTCTGATTTTGTCATTATGCCATATGTTCATGTTGTTTTCTAGTGATCCATGCCTCTTTTGAGGATGATCAGTAAGAATGATTTGTTAACATTGTGGTGCTCGATCCATCCATGTCTTTGTTTGCATTTATGGAGCACCCTAGCTTGAGTCAATCGAGCTCTACTTTTGCTATTTCGCTAATCCTGGCAGATTGTTGACTTGTTAGCGATTTTACCGAGGATGTTGCTATGGATCCGTGCATGCTATGTTGGTGTTCTTGCCATGTCTAGCTTCCGTGACATGTGTTCTTGATGTGTGTATGCTGAGTTTGTCATGCCATGCTCTGTAGTGAGTGCATCGAGCTCGTGAACATGCCTACTCTCTAAATGATTTGCATGCTCCAGTTTTTCACTAAGTCTGTAATCTGATTATGTTTTTGCCATGTTCACATGCTTGCAATTGGATTTTCTGATCCCTTTTGGCTCAAGGTCACTAAGGGATTTTTGTTAAGTGCTTTGAGTAGCTTCATGTCATGCCTTGCTATACCATGTTAAGTTCCTATAGCATGTAGTTTTCATGCTCTAAAGTGTGCTACCTGATGTTAAAATTCCAGACTTGTGTTAATTTCACTAAGTCTGAAACCTGTTATCATTTGCATTTTTGCCATGCTTGTTTGAACCTGTTAATGGATGAATTTGCCATATCTCAGTGTTCATCTTTTGTCAAGCATCATGAGTGGATCCCTGCCATGTATTTTTTTGTCATGTTTGAGTATTGTAGCATATTTATCTTGACACAATTAGATGGCTACTTGCTGATTATCGCAGACCGGTGCCATATTTGTTTTGCTTGCCATTTTCAAA